>NC_056725.1:631479072-631671572 GCF_019279795.1 Protopterus annectens | reverse complement strand
GGTTGCGTGGGTTTCCTCCAGGTGCTCCGGTTTCCTCCCAACGACATGCAGTAGGTGGATTGAACACTCTAATTTGGCCCTAGGTGTGAGTGTGTGCCTTCTGTGGAAGGTTGGGCGCTGGGCTGGCAACTCAACACTGTAAAACTCCACTGCCAATCATGAGCAGACAGATGATCTGCTGTGGCGACCCCTAACTGGGAAAAACCGAAATAAGAAGAAGACCCTTTTCCTTAGTGTAGTGAGAACGGTCATCATGTGTCTTTGGGATTTCCATTCAAATTTCTGAAATTCTATTATCTCATAGGGATCCATATCTATCTATAAACATACATATATAAATCTACTATATATACATATAGCTATATCATAGGTTCATAGGTTCATAGGTTCATACTAGGCTATCTGCCCAAGGGCATTTATAAGCCTAGCCCATAGTTATGTGGCTTTCGCCACCCCTTTAGTTTGAATAAAAACTATGCCTATCATTTTGCTGTGCCTCTGTCAAGCAGTGACGCTGAAGTAATCCCTGGGGTATATCTGCAATCTCCCATCCATTGGTCAAGATTCCTCTTGAACAAGACCAGAGAGGTGCTCTGCCTCACATGTACGGGATTTTGTTCCACAGCATAGGAGTCTCTGGGTGATGAATCTGTCCCTCCAGCACGTTCTATTTATAACCGTGTCAAGGTTTAAGTCTCCCGCCCTTGTGGTTCTGAGGGATCTAGATTTTTGAGGTGAAGCATATTCATCAAATCTGGGTTTGACATGGCCTTATATGTCAGGCACAGGTCACCTCTGATATGAGACTGAATAGAGCTGGAGTTCTTTCAGTCGGGCAGCATAAGACATATTTTTGAGACCCTTTATCCTTTTGGTGAGGAACTTTTGGGGCCTTTCAAGCTGCAGCAGGTGTCTGGTCAGATACATTCGAACGGGCATTGTACTCAATCATAGGTATAATAAGTGATGAGTATAGGGTGAGACTGTTCTCCCTTTATCTAGATGTGAATCCCTTCATGATCAGGTGGGTGATATAGAAGGTTTTCCTAACTACTTTAGCAACATGAGTGTCAAGGCTACTGTCAACCTGGGTCCCCAGATCTCTGATGACTTTTTCTGTGCTCAGTGGATTGCCACCTATATGGTAGCTAGGGGTAGCCTTGTTTTTCCCAAAGGGTATGACTATGCATTTCTTGGCGTTTAACTTCAGGCCATGGCTCTGGCACCAGTTATCCATTTCTGTGAGGCCCTTCTGGAGGATATCTGTGTCAGATGTGTTTTCGACTATGGCGCCCAGTTTGCAGTCATCTGCAAACTTTGTCAGCCATAACCCTCCTGTGTTTGCTTGTACTTCAGAAAAGTAGATGCCGAACAAGAGTGGACCCAGGACTGAGCCCTGTGGGACACCACTTGTGACAGGCTTTGAGTCTGACATGGCTCCAGCAACTCTGACCCTGTGGGTTCTGTCACTTAGCCAGTTTGCAACCCATCTTGTGATGTATGGGTTTACATTCAAGCTGATGAGTTTTTCAATGATACCTGAGTTGCCAGGTCGAGGTAGGCTGTATGGACTGCCTTTCCCTCATCAATGGCCTTGGTGACTGTCTCGAAAAAGTCAACCAAGTTTAAGAGGCAGGATCTGCCTCTGAGTTGGATCCAAAGTCTGCAAGTTCCCTATGTCTTTATTTATGAGTTCCATTATGATCCTCTCCATGGCTTTGCAGATAAGGCTTGTCAAGCAGGGTCTGTGGAGGCAATGAAGTGGGACCACAGTATCCTGAGGTGAGGCTAAGATTAAACAGCTGTCCTAACTGTGGGTTTAATTCCTCATTGAGTTCATGAAGCAAACACCATCCGGTCCCATGGATGCTGTGTTTTTGCCTTAGTGAGGGCAGTTCTCACCTGGGCGTTGGAGATGTTTGGGGGCTACAATCCTCTGGAATAGATATCTCTCCTTAGAAGTTTGCACTGAACCTGTCAGCCAGTATGTTGGCAATGTGTGTAGGTTCAGTAATTTTCACATCATTTTGAACTAATTCTGAGCATATCTGGGAGTTTCCTCCTAGGTTTCTAACATAGCTAAAGAAGGCCTTATGATTCTCTTTAGAGTCCTTGGCGATTTTTCTCTCAAAATTTGCCTTGGATGATTTTATGAGAGCTCTTAGTTTTTACTTATAATGATCAAAGGTGTCTTACCTTTCAAGGATTTTGCTCTATCTTGTAGTAGCTTCCTCCTTTTGTTGTAGAGCTTGTTTATGGCTGGGGTCCACCAGACTGGGCGGCTTGCCTTTGGTACAGAGAGTCTTAGTTTTGTTTGGGATTGCCTGATCCATGCAGTCCTGTAGGTGCTGGTAGAAGGCATTTGTAAGTGATTCAGCGGTTTGAGTAATGTTTACCACTGGCTCAGGGCCTTAAAGGAGACCACACTAGTTTTTAGAAGTGTGAAATCGACTTTTGAGAAGTTTTCACTGTGGTCTTTTTTGTTTCAGGTGGGGGGATGAGGACCTCCAGCGAGATTAGTTTATGATCTGATCTCACCAGTGAGGGTATACTTCCGGTGTTGAACATTTTGATCCCATGTTCGTGATGATGAGATCAAGTATGTTTTCTCCTCTTGTGGGGATGGTGACTAGTTGTTCCATGGCATTTGAGTTTATGAACTCCAGGAATCTTTGGGTTAGAGTGTTCGGGCTTGAGTAGTGTTCCCAGTCTATATTAGGGTAGTTAAAGTCACCTAGTATGATGGTGTTTGGAGATACATTTATCCCCTCCAATGTTTTCAGGAAGGCCATGTGAGGTTCCTGAGTTTGAGAGGGTGGCCTGTAACATGCTACAAATTGCAGAATATCTATCTATCTATGTATATCTATCTATCGATATATATATATATATATATATATATATATATATATATATATATATATATATATGTATATATCTATCTGTGGGTCTGTATCACAATGTCAACCGCTCACATGACTGACACCAAAAACACAATGTTGAACCCCTATTTCATCAAAAGCTAGAAACAACATCTAAAATGCCACCACACCACCTGGCAATTATTTATTCAAACTCTGTGATCATATTACAGCTTGGAAAGGGCAAAATCCCATTCCACACTGTACTGTAGTCCTGGAGAAATAGCTGCTTACAGGTATTCAGTGTTCTAGAGGATCAACACTGTGGTATTGCTATTTTCTAGACTGACTATGTGAGTGGGTCACATCGTGACCCACACACGCATATGTATATGTGTAGATATATATATATATATATATATATATATATATATATATATATATATATATATATATATATAAACAGAGAGAGATATTCTTATATAGATAGAGGTTCTGATTGTTTGGTCAATGATTGCATTGGCTGACTGGTGGAAGTATATTGTTTTTGGCTGAACCTCCACTTTATTAGATGGACATTTTTTCAGGTGAATGTTCCATTAAAACAGTTGAGTGGGATATGTAGTTGGCATTTGTGTTTATTTGCAAATGTGTCTCGGCCAGGGTTAGTGTAAGGTTTATGCAAAGGGATAAATTGAATGTGTGTGTTTAGGGTTAGGTTAGGGGATAGATTTAGTGTGTGTGTGTGTATATGTGTGTGTGTGTGTGTGTGTGTGTGTGTGTGTGTGTGTGTGTGTGTGTGTGTGTGTGTGTGTGTGTGTGTGTGTGTGTGTGTGTGTGTGTGTGTGTGTGTGTGTGTGTGTGTGTGTGTGTGTGTGTGTGTGGGTGTGTGCGCAAGTGTACATGTAGGCGAATGTGTGGTGAGTGCCCGAGCTGTCTTGTGTAGTAGAAGTGTTGTGGAAAGCTTTTTCTTTTTTAATTTCATATGCCCTATGCCCACCTTAGTAATGCATGCTAACCCTCACCCTTCCCCTGCCCCTAATCCTAATCTGCACCTTAAATTAAAAAGAAAAAAAGTTTCCAATAACACTATCACTATTTCCACAAATTTTAGTTGAATGTGATCAGGTTTTGGGTAGTGTAGCAGAAAAGGAAATTTGTTTTCTTTTTTTCCATGTACTATGTGTCAATGTGTTGTATTAGTGTAATGGTTATTGACTTATGTATTGATCAAGTAACATCGCTACCCGCCGCCCTTCTGTAATTGTTTATATATATATATATATATATATATATATATATATATATATATATATATATATATAAATATGAATATATATATATATATATATGGGTCTACTATTGTTGATTGAAAACTCACTTGACTGAAAATTAAATTACTAGGACCACTTCACTGAAAACTCACTTCACTGAAAACTCATTTTGTTGAAAGTTATAAATGGCCTTTTCCCCACTGTGGTGCGATCCTGGAGTTAGTATATAAAGTAAGGGGGGGGGCATAGCCCCCCACATATTATAAACATTTTAAACTATACACAGTGATACTTACAAGTGCAATGAATAACTGTTTGCAAAAGAGAATATATAACCAAGATATGTGGGGGTTTTGCCCCCCACCCCCTTTACTTTATATACTAACTCCAGGATCGCACTACAGTGGGGAAAAGGCCATTTATAACTTTCAACGAAATGAGTTTCAGTCAAGTGAGTTTTCAGTGAAGTGAGCTTTCAGTGAAGTGGTCCTAGTAATTTCATTTTCAATCAAGTGAGTTTTCAATCAACCATAGTAGACCCATATATATATATATATATATATATATATATATATATATATATATATATATATATATATATATATATATATATATATATATATATATATATATATATATATATATATATATACATATCGTATGTGCATATATATATATATATATATATATATATATATATATATAGATAGATATGTGTGTGTGTGTGTGTGTGTGTGTGTGTGTGTGTGTGTGTGCAATTTATTTGGTTATTGACAATTTTTTGCTGTTTAATATCAGTTGAATAGCCAGATTGTCAATGAAAACAATAATCAAAGTGTTGGATATCATATGTAATGTAAGTGTGATTGGGTATTAATACCCAAACTTTAGTTTGTAACAAAATATTTGTCATTGGAGTTTAGTGTGTGACAGTGTGTGAGTGTTTGTGGGTTCGGTTTAAAGTAAGGGCTAGGGAAGGGGATACATGTGTTTGCTGCATGTGATGGGGTGAATGTTTATTTGTCTGTGTGTATAATTTAACGTTACCTTTAATGTGTAGGATTAGCATTAAGGTCAGGGATAGCAGTAGGCTAGGGTTAGCTCACATATGTAAGGTGGTGAAGGGGATGAAGCCACCTTTTGGATCTAGCAGGTTTGTAATTATTTCCACTGTGGATTTCCAGATTATGTGATTTACAGCACTGAATTTTTGAAATGTGTTAAATCCGTGAAAGTCCAGATGTATACTGTAATCATCTGTCATAAAAATTGGACAATGCACTGTTTGTTATTTCATTGTGTACTGAACTATCATTTGCACTGCTTGCAGTAGCATCAACAAGAGCAGTTGATTTGCTTTGAAAAGTGAGCATTTTTATTTATTTATTTTATTTAGAGATTTTTTGACCGGGTTAGTCTGAATAGGCAAAAACCCTTTTTCAGGGGAAGGCCAAGGAGACTTCGGCTTTGTAAGTCAAGCAATAATAAAAAGGTGCATACATGATATGACCAGGGCTGGTGTTACCATTTTGGGAGCCCCCAACAAGTGTCAAGTTGGGGGCCCCTATGTGTTTTCAGTCTACGTATTACCCTGTCATTGCTACCCCTCCTAAGCAACCTTTTAGTTCATGCTGCAAACTTTTAACAGTAGTACACACACAATGACCTGTAGCTTCAATGTTCTTACATTACAACAGGCCTGTGTACCACACTATGTTGGCCCATCTCACAAAGGGGCATTCACAGTTATTGACATTTAGCTACAATAATGATACATTACAATAACTTTATGTACAGGGTTTGACTTAGGTGAAACTGCACCCTAGACACTGCCCTCTGTTTCAGCACCCTCCCACACACACGCACACATCCTTCAGTGCTCCCCTCTATTTTCTCCCCATCTTGGGCTCACCATAGCATGCACATCACTTTTTTTCTTCCTTTACTCACATTTTGCCTTACTCTTCAGCTTTTTCAAGAAGTTCTATGTGCTCTAATGTGCATTTTAAAGTTTTATTTTAATTTTTAGACAACCTTTTAATTCAGTGATGGTCTGAACAGAAATTATGATTAAGGAAAGAAATTCAGTATGGTTCAACTTTAGTTTTCCTTGGATGCCATTTGATTCTCGGCTGGAGCGCCTTCTGTGTGGAGTCTACATGTCCTCCCCATGGTTGAGTAGCATTTGAAAGACATGTGTGAATGAGCGTGCCTTCATTGAAGGTTGGGCATTGAGCTGGCAACTCAACACCATAAAAATCTGCTGCCAATCATTAGCGGACCGGAGTTCCACTGTGGCGACCCCTAACCGGGAAAAGCCGAAAGATGAAGAAGAAGCTTTCAACACATCTTTCATGTCCAACACAGGAGAGTAATAAGAATTTAAGAAATAACTCAATCAAGTAGGTACCTCCAGAAGCTATAGGAGTTATAGATTATCTGGGATGTGTTTTAGAGCATTTTCCCAACCTTTTAATCCAACGGTGGTCTAAACAAAAATCATGAGTCAGAGTAAGAAAAGACTTTCAGTCTTTATTTTTTGTTTGTTTGTTTTTTCATTCAAGAAAGATCTAAGTTGTGACCAAGGCTTAATGTTCAAAGATGACAAAATAGTAGTTCATAATAAACTATCAAGACAGTTACTGTGAGGATACACAGGTCCTATCTAGGAATAGAGTCTGCCACCCCCCCCACAAAAAAAGACAGCAAATGCCTATGTATCCCTCTGTTGTTTGGATGGGATAGAAGCAGAGGTTTAAGATTGCCACAGGCATGTATTTCAAGTGTCTGCTGATATACATAGCATGCCTCCTCACCCCAATCCCCAAAGGCAGTCATCTGTATACGTATCTGATGTGTGATCGTGAGGAAAGTGAAAAAAACACAATGATTACATTAATGCATTCCAATGTATTGCTCCTAGATAGTACACTGCCCCTTCACAAGATATAGTAACCTTTTTGTACACCTCTGAGGTCTGTGAGAAAAGTAAAAGAAAAAATGACTGCACTGTTCCCAACCCAAACACAGCTGACAACCTCCTGTGCACACCTCTAAGGTTTGACTGTGATGAAAATTAAAGTAGTAATAACCACACAATCCCCAGCACCCCCCCATAACCTGCATCAACTTTCTGTTAACACATGTCAGCAGGGATGGTTTTAGAATGGGTGCGGTTAAGAGAACAGGCCATTATCAACTTTATCCTAAAAGGATCTTATCACAGCTTTGTTCAGGTTAAAGAGTGTATTTAGAAAATTGATACATTTTTTCTCCTCATTTTTCCCCAACCAGCAACAAGTTTTGTGGGGCCCCCACAGTGTCAAGGATGATTAAGAGAGCCCCCCATATCCATTTATACAGTCTGGGGAGTGGGGCCACCAGACTCCTAGAAGAGTTAATTGTCTGAATGTTCTGTGACATATTTTATGCCTTAGTTTTGAAATATAATTACTTGTTAACTGCATTTTTTACTGATACGCAGAAGAATAATTTGTGTCCTGCCATTATTGAGTGTGTGCACAGATAAAAATCAGTGATATTTTTTACACACACACACACACACACACACACACACACACACACACACACACACACACACACACACAAGCATTAGGCATATCAGTAGTAGCTTTGTACTTGTTTCAGCAAATAGTAATACATTGTGCAACACTGTTACTGCCACACCAGATCAGTGACTGTTGTTTAGCATTACCAAACAGAAGCAGGGTTACGTCACTTTTATTTACCTCACTGAGGAGTAATGCATATCTGTAACTTTAACTTATTTCAGCCACCTGTCCTGATTTTGCCTCATAATTCTGCTCTTTTCATAAACAGTTTAATTTGCTGGTAAATCATTCAGGATTCAGACAGTCAATAAATTCAGACATCAGAGTTTTACACTTCTTATTGTCCAAAAATACATGTTGATGCAAAAGGTATTAACTTTTTAAGTGAATTAGAGTAATACTTAAAATATGTTTCTGATTTTGAGCCTTTATTCTGCAATTATTTTTGGCATTCCAAAGAATTGTTTAGCAACAAACTTGAATTTTACAGTATCTGGTGTTCTGCCAGTATTTATAAAACTCCCGAAAAGAGAAAAACAATCTTAAAGACTGGAAGCTTCAGCTCTTCTTACAATCCAAGGTGTGCTCTGAGATCAGTCACTCTTGGTTGCTTGCTGATCTGTCTAGTGCTTACTTTTCTCATGTTTATCAGTTACATCCTGAAAGGGTCATATCACATCCCTGTTGAGGTAAAAGTGCATGATCAGGAAATCAGTATTTTTTTTCCTCATTTTTCCACAACCAGCAGCAGCTTTTGTGGGGCCCCATACACAGTCAAGAATAAATAAGGGGGTCCCTGCAGCCATGGGTATTGCAAGTACCTAAAGCAGGCTATGTTGTTAATTTTAGAGGAGACGATGTCTACCAGTAGGATTTAACTAAGCTAGGGGCACAATGTCAGTAGTAAAATCTTTAATGGAATTGTGAATTCTGTTACTTGATAAAACACTGTTACTGTAGCCTGAATATCTTTGAATTTGAATTTTAAAGAAAATATAAATGAGTTATTATTACCCACCTGATTTAGTAAGTATATAGGATTGCTGCACTAGCTTTTGTTGGTTTGACAGATGTGATACAAAATATATCAATTTAGGATAAATTGCTGTGGTTGGGGCTCCCCAGGAACAGGGGGCCCCCAGCAACCGCAGGGTTCGCTGGTGCCTAAAGCCAGCTATGGATATGACATAAGAAAATAAGAAAAAAATTAATTACATACATGAATTTAAAAAAAGTACTTTCAGGATAATATGGATTCTTAAATACGTCTCTACCAGAAACAGCTTATGCTAGCCAGTGAAATACATAAACATTGACCTCTGAATAAGAATTATGATTGTCAGTGAAGGTGTGAAGATTTAGCCATGAGACACAGACTAGAACAAAATGGGTCATAGTTGTGTTTGAAAAAGTTGAGAAAACTATTTTTCATGATATGACATGATTATGAAATAAATGGAGTAAGTTCCAACCAAACAAAAATATAATTTTACTGGTTTTATTTCTATTCTTTTATTTTGAGGTATTAGCTTTCTCTCGACATGAATACACTAACATCAACAGAATACATGCAAAACAAACATTTAGAAAGAATGCACACACACACACACACACACACACACACACACACACACACACACACACACACACACACACACACACACACACACACACACGCAAATACAGGTGAACATTTTATTATTTCATAAAATTAATTTATTTTACTAACATTAAAACTATTTTACCAAAGGTCCTGCACCATTTATGCAAAATGCAAATAAATGTCAGATTTCTTGAAACAGTTCAGTATTCTCAAAATATTCCAAGCATTTTATGAAAAAGAAATGCAGTTGTATGACCTTTGCAAAAAAAATCAAATTATTCCTGAAAATCTTAAAATTCAGGAGAATGCAGGTGGCACAACATTTTTATATTCTTATGTCTCATCATTCTGCAAGCTTTCTCTCTGGAGGATTCCTCCTGTACAGAAACTCATAAACTAACAATAGTTAATTATGTACAAATACATACAGTGAGCTTTGATTTCTGCCTCTTAGCTCATTTAAAAGTCTCCTGTGCTTCTGCTTTGCCTCATGACCCTTTACAGCTCTTAGTTTTTCGTTAGCCTGATGGCATTTTTTTAAATTTCAGGTTCCCAGTAACATGAAGGAGGAAAAGAAACTCAAGTTCATGACTTTAATGGCTGGTCAGTTCACGCCCCATTTCCTGTCCATTTGTAGTCTGCACAGGAACAATAGCCGTCTTTCCATGTTCTTTCAGGTGGAAAAGCTGAGTAAGTGTTCCCTTAATTAGAATGAAATGCTGCATTGTACCAGGTTTATTACTTTGTCTGCTGAATTAAGAGTGGCTTACCTGTTGACTTTGCTGTCTTTATTATTACAAGGAAGATTCTGTTTCAGAATGACAACTGAGTATCTTAAGTTCACATACCAGGATTCGCAAGGCTTATTGGGGCTTGTGTTATCAGCTACAAGCTGTACCATCATACTTTTACTCACCAATCCCTTGAAAGACTTGTGAAGTGATTGTGAAAAATATATTAGCTTCAGTACTGACTCTTGAAAAGTAATGTGATTTATTTAATAAAATGATAAACTGAATAAAGAAATAAAAACAAAAAGGAGGAAGCAAAGAGCGGGGAGGAGAAATGTACGACACACGTGCTATCTATTCCACAAGGAGTTCTGTTACATCCAGTTATGATTTTCACTGTATGATACCTTTGTACTCTGTTAAGGATTTGTTCTACTCATGACAGTTTATAGTACAGGCCATGGCTGGTAATCATACTTAACTGCTCAGTAGCAAATATTCTGTACAGCTTAAATCAGAGTAATATGCTGCATGGTACCAATGTGAGTTAAGAAGTAATTTACATGTTTTAGAAGTCTGCATATCCTATCAGCATGTGCACCCATGCCAAGGACAGGAATATTAAAACATAGCTGCCTGCCGCATGCAGTCAGTGTTGCCTAAGTCTGCATTAATGACTGCTGTTCATGCAATTCTTCCAAATCAGCACACTTGTTTTGCTATTATATGGAATGCATTGATGAAGAGCAACATACCTGACTGATTTGCACAGTTATTACAACACCTTACAGGCATATCTATCAAGCTCTCTCTCTCTCTATCTATCCATCTACCGACTATGTAGCACCTTAGGAAGGACAAATAGGACAACTGCCATGCATGATAAGTTGTAGGGATACTAAAATGTTTAAATAAAATGTTTCACAGCTTACATTCTGTTATAAAATGATATCCATCACTTCTTAGTAGTTCATAAACTGTTAAACAATTGACATTTGTATTTATTTTTATGGTATTTACTACCTTTGAAAGAATGGAATACTATAGCATTTTTCAGGCTACCTGTAAGGAGCAGAACTATCATAAGGCTGCAGCTTAAATGGACAGACCTTAAAAATGTAACCAAATCCTGAAAATTATATAAGACATAAACTCAACTGACTGAATCTCAACATCTTGAAATAATATTGAATGTATATATGAAAGAAAATGCAAAACATGGACTTTGCACACCAAGAGAAAACAAATAATAGTTTTATGTGCTTTTAAGGGACAGATATAGTCATCCCTAAGTAGAAAATGTGACCAACACACCCTAAAATATACTTTGCAAATCCTAGATTTCATAAACTTGAAGAAACAAGGAAGATAGTCATGCATCTATGCTAATATCTCTGTGTAAGAGGAGAGGGCTTAGTAACTGAAACTGAATATATATTTAAGGGGTGGTCATAGGATCATAGCAGAATACTAGGCTAATGACAGTAAAGGGCTTTTTTAAGCATAGCCATTCTTCCCAGAAATATTAGAAAGGTACTGGTCCCGTAGGCTATGAAGGACATATACAAACTTGGGTATGAGTGCTCAAGCATTTACAAGCCTCCTCTCTCTGATAAGGACATTTTATCAGGCCAGAGGTAAATTTGAAATTCCCAATTAACTTAGCCAAGTTTTGCTTGAATATGTAAGTGCAGATAAGAACATTGCTCCACATGGATGAGTAGCCTGTTCTAGTGCAGGGGTAGCCTCTGAGACATATACCTTTCCTTCCAGTATGTCCTATTTATGTTGCAAGCTAGGTTTAATCCCTGGATAGGATATTTCTGTTGCTATTTTTTTTAGATATGCAACAGGTCCATTAAGGTTTGATCAGAGGATGCTTTGTGGGTCAGGCATAGGTCACCTCTTAACAGCCTGTAGATGACTGAGTATAAGAGCAATGTTTTGAGGAGGTCCTCATATGACTTTTTTTCTATACCATGCATTTTGTTTTTTCAAGGGACCTCTGTGGTCATTCCAGTTGTTGCATATGCCTGGTCAGGAGCATGGTAAAGGGTTGTATTTGATGATTGCTCTTGTAAGGGTAGATTACAAAAGAAGAATGAACTCTGGATGGCATACCCTTGCTTATAAGTTGCGCAGCATGGAATGATTTCTTACTAATGTAGAAACATAATGGTCAAGTGCCAAGTCGCTGTCTACATGCATTCTCAAATCCCTGATTACTGACATTACTCCTAGGGGTGCATTATCAGTTTAGTATTTTTCAGGAGTGGCTATCTTACCAAAGGATATTATTATATATTTTTTAGCAGTGAGATTAAGACAGTGACTCCTGTACCAGTTTTCAGTCTGTGACAGGCTCTCTTGGAGGATGTTTGTGCCTTGTAGGATTGAATAAATGCAACTAATGTGCAATTGTTTGTGAATCTGGTCAGCCAGTGATCTTTGACATTAGCCTTAACTTCAGAGAAGTAGATACCAAACAGGAGTCCCTAGCCCTGAGGGACTCCACTAGTGATTGGAATTTTTGTGGAGGTAGACTCCCCTATCTTAACTTCTTGAGTCCTATCTGTGTGCCAGTTGGATATACAGTAGGTGACATAGGGGTTCATGCCAGATCAGTGTAGACAGTATGCATTATTTTGCCCTCATCCATGCCACTGTGACCATCTTGAAGAAGTCCACCAGGTGTGATGAAACAAGACTGAATTTGATCCAGCATCTGAAGGTTTCTCAGGCTATTTATCATGTCCATAGTAATTCTTTACATGGCCTTACTTATGAGATTAGTCAGACTTATGGGTCTATAGCTCCCTGGGTCAATGGATAGCTCACCCTTGTGTATTGGGCTAACAGCTGTAGTCCTCCATTTGCTTGGCACAAACCCTACTTGGATGCGACAAAAGAATTGTGCTTCTTAAGCATTGAAAGGTAATTTTTCATGCTATTATGATGGCATCCTGGGATATTACCAAGTCCCATCGATCCAGTGTTTGTTGCCTTGCAGAGTGCATTGAGGACCCGTTCCCTGGTGATAGTTGGGGGAGCTATGGTTGGGGGTATTTCTAGACAGGTGTCTGGTGGAGAAAGCTTGGTAAAATTTACAATTAATTCGGCACAGAAAAATTCCTTGTGGTTGTAGTTAGCCTGAGAGGATACTTTTACCTCAAAACTGGCTTTGCTTAACTTAATTCATACCCTGACTTGTTTATTTAGTTTGCTGGGTATTGCACTTCCTATTTTTGGCCAGGACTATCTTCTTTTTGTTATATAGTCTATTAATGTTACAATTCCACCAAGGTGGCTTATTTTTGAGTTTGTTGTGAACTTATCTTGGTTAGGAACTGCAGCCTCTGTACAGCTGTATACATGATTTATAGGGTTCTTGCAAATGACTCAATGTAGGCAGTTGTATTGTCTGGGTTTGGTGAGATGGCATTTTTGCCAGGATGTCACACAGAAGTAGGAAGCTTGCCTTGGAACAACTTCTAAAAGTACTAGGTTTACCTGGTGTCCTAGGTTTTATTTTTATTTCAAAGGAGACAGCTTTATGGTCTGACTTAACTAGTGAGGACAATGCACTGTCTATGGAAGGGGTGCCACAAGTTGCTGACAACCAGGTTTAATGATGTTAGTAGTCCTAATTAGGGATACAGGGTCTATATCACATCAGTGAATGCTAAAAATAGCGAATGCTGATATATCAAACTTCAAAGTCTGAAAGCTGAAAACAGTGAAGAAATGGAGCTGGGCCATTCTCTGGGCTTTGCTGTTTTCTGCACTGTGGTGCAGTCTCAGAGTTGGTATATTTAAGTTGGGGGTATGTGGTGGGCAAAGCCCCCCACTTCATTTTGACTGTATACCCTTTTTTTTTTTTTTTGGATCAGCAAATTTTTTCCCCTGTTTTCAGCTTTCGGACTTTGAAGTTCGATACATCAGCATTCATTATTTTTAGCATTTGCTGATGTGATATAGACCCAGGGATACAGACTATTTGGTCCAGAATATTTGTGTTTTAAAGCATAGGAATCTATAGGCCTACATGTCAGCAGTCATGTATGATTCCTAGTTAAGAGTGGGGCAGTTAGAGTTGAATATGGTGTTGGGTTGAATGGTGAATGTGTACAGTATGTTTAGAATGTGCTATGGGTTTCCTGCATCATAAAGGGGGGCTTATAATGTGCAGGGATATGGTATGGGAATTTTGCCTATGGTAATTTGTATATGAAAAAGCTCAAGCATGTCATTCTGTATGACCAGCCTTGAGATGTGTTTACTTTTTATATAAATTGAGACACTTCCAACTTTTGTCCATTTCTGTACACTAACAGGTCTAAATGGGTAGAATGCATTACAGCCCTGCACTGCTGATGTACTCTCTGTGGCTTTAAACCATGTCTCAATAACCTGCACAGATGTCTGCATTTTGCAGGGTGAGGAGAGCTTGCTGGGAGTGGAGCTTCTTGGTTAGACTTCTGGTGGCAGAACATCCAGCAAATAGGATGCAAAAAAAATCTGTCCATCTGCAAAAAGGTGTTTATTTTCGTGTGGCAAATTAAATTTATGATTTGCATTTGCTTTAATGCCTTTATTAACTATTATTTTAGAATTTTGAGTTTCAGCCACTTGAGAGTCAATGTTTTGTGGTCCAGGATTTTGGTTTCAGTTTGTTTTTCATCAGACATTTAAGCTTCCGACTTGTGATAGGGAGCCTGGTGGGATGTATGATAACGGTAGAGCTACACAAATACACACACACACACCACACACACACACACACACACACACACACACACACACACACACACACACACACACACACACACACACACACACACACACACACACACACACACACACACACACACACAGTCTGCACAGAACTACTCACCAGATCAGGGTGAAGTGAAGTACTATGGAACTGCTGTTGTCACTGTTACTGCTCTGCACTCTGCTTCACCCTACACAGCTTCAGTCATTCATAGCAATGGGTGCAACATGCCGAATAGCAGTGCTGGCCTTTCTCTGCTCTATTCAGAGCCTGTGTAATACAGGCATCTGTGGATTGCAATACTTCATAAATTCTGAAGTTGAGAACTTGTCTGTGAAAAACTGGCCTAATTTACGTAGGCCTCACTGACAGACTGTCACATTTGTATGCAACTCGAAAAACACTGAGCGGTGCTTCTCTTTTTGCAAGTCCTTTGTTCTGAAGAAAGCATGCACTTTCTGAATTGCAATCTCATTTACTTGCTATGCAAGGCCACTTGCATACTTTTGTGTTAGAATACAATTACAGTGAAATAGTGCGTGCCTCTCCAAGGCTAAGTAACCATCACTTTCTTTGCGTTAACTAATACAACTGGTCATCAAACAAAAGGATGATTGTTTAGCATTCACTATGTTACAGTAAAGTATGTGTTATGCCATTAATAGGTTCCCTATATATAGCAGGGACTGTGAGGTGCCAATTCTAAATACCCAATGCATTTCAGCATACCATTATGAAGCACAATCTAGATATTAGTGTATATTATTATTATTTTTTTTTAAAACATGGAGTACAAATACAATTAAAAATGCCTGTGGAAAGCATACATGAGATTTATGTATTAAATTAATTAAAACTCCTTACTTGAATGAACAAAGACCACTTTCCACTTACAATATGCAAAGAAGTTGTAATAGCAATAAAATATTAATCAACCTAGTAGAGTCTAGCTTTCTTGTTTGATTGCATTATTAAGGCCCTATGTGTCATTACACATTTCTGAGCTGTTGTGATGAAGTATTCTCACTTTTAATGGTAAGTTACATCTTCTTCTTCTTCTTTCAGCTTTTCCCAGTTAGGGGTCGCCACAGCGGATCACCTGTCCGCTCATGATTGGCAGTGGAGTTTTACAGTGTCAAGTTGCCAGGCCGGCAACCAACCTTCCACAGAAGGCACACACTCACACCTAGGGACAATTTAGAGTGGCCAATCCACCTACAGCATGTCTTTGGGATGTGGGAGGAAACCGGAGCACCCGGAGGAAACCCGCATGACCAGATGGAGGACATGCAGACTCTGCACAGAAGGCACCCAAGCAGAGGATCGAACCAGAGAACCTCTTGCTGTGAGGTGGCAACACTAACTGCTGCTGCACCGTGGCTGCCCATAAGGCATGTCGGCAAAATAACTTGACTAAATTTACCATTTGGGCACAAAAGAATAATATGCTGATCAATACATCAAAATCTATGTATACGAGACTTGGCAGACAAAGTGAAAGGTGAATATTTAATACAGCACACAGTGATTGAAACTGTAGACTCATTTAAGGACCTGGGTATATGGGTAGATACAGCTAAGAGTTTTTCTAATCATATCAACCAATTAATTGATGATAGTTATAGAACTATAGGTTGTATAAAAATATTTATAAAGTCTAGGAAATTAAAAATAATGAAGACATTGTTTCTTAGTTACATTAGACCCAAACTTGAGCATGGAATAACAATATGGACACCCTATAAGAAAACAAGCATGAGTAAACTGGAAAGAGTGCAACAGCAATATACCAAGGGTATCCATGGATGTGAAAATTTTAATTATTATGAAAGAATAAAATATCTGAACTTGTACAGTGTCTCTTACAGATATTTAAGAGGAGATCTTATTCATATATATAGGGCATTTAGTGACAACTACCTCTGGGAATGTTTGGGGTTATCAAAAAGTACTAGAGAATCATCAGATTACCTATGCAGAATATTCTATAGGAATGAGAAGTGTACTAATTGGTTCTCTGATAGAGTAGCTGATGCTTGGAACAGACTACCAAATTACACTAAAGCAAGTACTAGTTTAGACATTTTTAAGAACAGCCTGGATACTTATTATGGGAACAAGTGTTTTTAGAAGAGATTACTGTCCTTGCATGAAATATTTGTATGTATATGCATGTATGTATGTATATGTAATACAAAAAGTTCACAGAGGAAGCCAGCTGCCTCAATGGCATTAAATGGCTTTGATATAATTGGTAGTAGGGATATAAGTGACTTTGCTGAGCCAAATACATTTTCTTCACACCAACATGCTACCTAGTCTAGAACAGACAGGGTATACATTTCAAGGGATAGTTGCTAAATTAGATAAAGTTGAATTACATGCCCTTTATCTGACCACAAAGCATTGCATTTGATTTGGAAATTAATACAAGTCAAAGTGTGGCTATCACCAGAACACCATCTTATATAAATAATTTAAAGGACTTCAAGGAATTCTGTAATAAAGAAACACATACAGTCCTAAATATAAATCTTATTGCTGATGTTTCTGATATATGTGTGGGATTCTCTGAAATAGTGAGTGTGTGTGTGTGTGTGTGTGCGTGTGTGTGTGTGTGTGTGTGTGTGTGTGTGTGTGTGTGCATATATATATATATATATATATATATATATATATATATATATATACACACACACACATATATACATATATAAATATAAATAGCAAAGAGCTAACTTGGTTTGTTAATAAGAAAAAACAATTGAAGAAAGACTTAATGGATTTACAAACAAAAACTGACAAAATTACAGACTCAAAAAGGCAATAATAAAGTACTAAAAGAACCTGAGGATATGGACAATAAGTATATAGAAAATTGACACCATAAAACTATGGTTAATTTACAGAAAATTACATTGAGATCCTATATGATGGACCCCAAAAATCTGAGAAGTGTAGCAAACAGAACCAAGAAAATTATTGCGTGTAACCAGAGAAAAGAACTTTGTATTCTAGGAACTAACAAAATAGTGTCAGATTTAGAAGGTATTTTAGAAGCTTTTAAGAAACACTTCAATTCAATTAACTCTAGGGTTGCCACCTATCCATTTTTTTCCCGGAGTATCTGGAAATCAAACCGATTGTCTGGCAGTCCGGAAAACACTGTACAACCTCCAGTATTCTGTTTCAAGAAAGGAAACAGACTATCAGAGTTTATTAAACTGGCGGATTTACTATGATTTTTTTTTTAAAGAAAAGCATAGTAAATCAGCAGAAAGCAGACATCAGGAATGGAAAAAAAGGGGGCTCCCATCTGGTGATGTTACAATGGCATCACAAAATGGGTGGAACTTGGATGGGATAGGGGTGGAAATGGATGTGGTTACAGGTGATACGAGGGGTGTGGCCTTGATCCAGTTTTAGCCACAACAAAAGGTGGCAACCCTAATTAATTCAAAGACTTATGAAATAGAATCTCAACTTGTAATTAAATCCCTTTTCAGAAAATATGTCAAAAATAAACTTCTTGAAGATCAAATAAAGCTATTAGATAAACAATTACAATAACTGAGCTTAAATCACAAATTCATAAACTAAAGTTAAATAAAGCTCCTGGTGTCGATAACATAGTAATTTATACATTTCAGGAATTAACAAATGAAACTTTAGAGAAAACACGCTTAATAACAGAACTAGTTTCAGAAAACAAATTAATTTCCCCTTCCTTGAAATATACATTAATTTCTTCAATTCTTAACTCAGAGAAACATGCAAAAGATTGTTCATCTTATAGACCAATATCGCAATTAAATGTGGATCACAAGATGCTTATGGTAATACATGCTAACAGAATCAAGCAGTTTTTGCCTCAACTGATAGATGAAGATCAATCTGGTTTTATAAAGGATAGAAATGCATATGGCAAAATAAAAAATGCTTACCGATTATGTTAAAATTACAGACGGTAACATGACCTTAGTGAGCTCAGATATCAATACTGCCTTTGATTCAGTTAACTGGGACTATTTACTAATAGTTTTAGAAGAAGATGGTTTTTCATTAAATTTCATATGTTTAATTAATCTGCTGTATTAAAAATCTCTAGCTTATATCAAGACCGGATCACGCACATCTAGTCCTATCACAATCACTAAGGGGGATGTCCTTTGTCCCCACTATTGTTTGCTCTAGTCATAGAACCCTTTGCAAATTGTATCAGGATGAATGCACATATTAAAGGAGTACCTCTTGGCAGTTCCTTAATATCGAAGGTCCGACTACTTACAGATGACATTTTACTGACACTGAACAATAATAATGACGCATTACAAGCTCTATTTGATACTATGGATCTTTTTCAATCTAGATCTGTCCTTAATGAAAGCAAAACTAAGATACTGCCTAAAACTGCAATAAGAAAAGGTATAGCTAACAGGTTCTCCAAGTATACAATATCAGAATCAAAGTAAAAAAAACGTTAGGAACAACAACAAGATACCAGCACAGAATCCCAAACAGAAAGTCCTCTCACAGTCAGAAAATAGCAAAATAAATCCTCCGGTTAAGACTGGAAACAAACAGTTCACTTATGGATAAATGGAATAGGTTCAGATATTTCTTAATTGAATAATCATTTCCAAACTTGTTGTATTTTATACAGGCACACCCCCCAATCTATTACACATCAATTTAATACATTAATGTCAAAAATTTTTATGGTTCCCTAGTAAACCAAGAATATTGTTAAATTATCATTTAGATGACTGGGGAAACTGGTGGGATTAGCCTTCAGAAATTGAAATGTATGCTTTATCATCTAGGATTAAAACAAAAATGTTATGGTTAAATACATCCTATACTGCTGGAGGGAAGTAATTTCCTGAATACATCTGGTTAGAATCAAGTCATTCATTGATGTCATAATATTCAAAATCTCTGACTAACAATAAAGAAAAATAATTTAACATATTGAAATCATATGATAGGATAGGATTTTTCAAATCTTCTTACTATGAATCAAATTTTGAGCAACTATAACATAGAGCGTGACATATGGTTAACTATACAAGATTTAAGGTGTTATATTTTAAATAATTTAGATGCACTGCATTCATCATTAAGGCAAACTGTTCCTAAATTTATAGGATTTCATAGGATCATAGGAAGTTACTAGGCTACTGGCCCTGAGGCATTACAAGCCTAGCCAAGTGTTTTGCCCATGTTTAGACAAGTCAGCACCCAATGCCCCTGTCCAGCGGGGACACACATGTAATCCCAGGGGTGTATTTTCAGTTTCCCATCCAGTTATCCAGGTTGCATTTAAAAAGGGATAATGAGGTACTCTACTTGTCTTGGACAGGGAGTCGCTGGGACACAAATCTGTCCCGGCAACAAGTACTACTGATGTCATAGAGCAGGATGAGGTCGTGCATGCAGGTTACTCAAGTGGAGCTTGACTTTTGGATATGCAGCAGTCCCATCAAGGTGGGGTCCGATATTGCTTTGTATGCCAGATAGAGGTCACCTCTGAGGAGTCTGTATGAAACTGAGTAGACTGAAAGAGCTTTTAGCCTACCTGTGTAGGGTAGCTGTTTGAGACCCTGGACGCTCCTGGTGAGGAACCTCAGTGTTCTCTCCAGCTGCTGCATGTGTTTTGCAAGGTACATGCTGAAAGAGGCATTGTACTCAATAATGGGCCTTATAAGGGAAGAATATAGGGATGTTATGACCTCCTTGTCCTTGGATGAGATACTCTTACTTATGAGGTGGGTCATGTAGAAAGCTTTCCGTACAACGAAAGCAACATGGTAGTCAAAAGTCAGGTTGCTATCAACCTGGTTGCCAAAATCCCTCATGACTGATTGCATGCTTAGGACGTTGTTATTAATGTGATTATTTGTGGGGATGCAACTCTCCCCAAAGGGGATGATCCATTTTTTTGGAATTCAGCTTGGGGCCATGTTTCTGGCACCAGTCATTTGTTTGGGTGAGACTCTCTTGCAGGACTGTCCACATCACAAGGGTAATTGCAAATGTGGTCAGCCATAGCCCACTGTTTTGGCCAGCAGCTCAGAAAAGTATATCACAAATAACAGAGGCCCCCAAGACTGATCCCTGGGGTACGCTGCTTGTTACTGGTCAACTGGTTTGAGGTGGCTTCCCCTATTTTGATTAGGTGGATTCCATCAGTGAGACAGTTTGCTACCCATCTGGTAACATACTGATTGATGGCTAGTTGAGAGAGTTTATCTATAATGCCTTGGTTGGGAATAGTGTCGAAGGCTTTGGCCAGGTCATGGTATGCAGTGTGTACAGTCTTTCCCTCGTCCATGGCTTTGGTGACTGTCTCAAAGAAGTCTATCAAATTTAACAAACATGACTGTGTGGGATCGAGTGTTTGGAGGTTGCCAATTACCTTGTTAATGAGGTCCATGATAATCTGTTCCATGGCCTTGCAGATCAGGCTAGTAAGGCTGATGGGTCTATAATTTCCCAGATCGGTGGATGCTCCACCCTTGTGCAAAGGGATGACAGTGGCTGTCCTTCACTCAGCTGGGATGAAGCCAGTACTCAGGCTTTGGTTGAATAGGGCACCTAATGGTGCTGCAAGCTCCTGACAGTGTTCATGTTGGATGCAGCCTGGAATGTTATCGGGTCCTACGGAGGCTGCAGTGATGACCTGCTCCCTAAATATAATGGGAAGGGGGCAGGTACTGGGGATGTCCCGATTTACTGATGGAGGACAGAGGGATGAAGTTTTCACTGAATTTGTCCACTATTCCACAGAAAGTGTAGTTTCTAAGTATGATTAAACACATATTACAATGAAGGTTTTTGGTATATTTCCAGTAATGAAAGGGTTACATATTTTCATTTCTGCCCACACAGATGTATGCAGATAAAATATTTAATTACATTTTTAAAAGTCTGCAGGGTTTGAGAGGCATTTTAAAAAAGTGTAAATGTGTACAAAACTATAACACTCTGAAAAGTGTAGCAAAAAGACAAAATCCTTAAAACTTATTTGAACTGCAGGATGCATGCTTATACCTAACATTGCATCAACAAGCACATCATGAGAAGAAACAAAAATGCAACTGAGAGTGTTATCATGCTGCACCAAGTTAATGGATATCATAAATGCTTGTATTGAGTAATCAACCAGAAAGAGAAGTATCTTATCATACTTTGGTTGGAAAAGTTTTAAACAAGGAAGCAGTTGATGAAGCAACACCACAAATGATGTGTGCCATGTTTTGTGAAACTTGTAATGTGATGCATGCCATTCTTGGCATAGTGATATCATGTGATGCATGCCATTCTTGGTATAGTGATATCATGTGATGCATGCCATTCTTGGCATAGTGATATCATGTGATGCATGCCATTCTTGGCATAGTGATATCATGTGATGCATGCCATTCTTGGTATAGTGATGTCATGTGATGCATGCCATTCTTGGCATAGTGATATCATGTGATGCATGTCATGCTTGGCATAGTGATATCATGTGATGCATGTCATTCTTGGCATAGTGATATCATGTGATGCATGTCATGCTTGGGGAAGTAATATAATGTGATTCATGCCATGTTTTGTGCAGTGATGTAATATAATACATGCTATGCTTTGAAGTTGATGCATATTATATTTTAAAGTGATGTAATATTGTGCATGCCATGCCTTGATGAAGCAATGTAAAATGGATGCAGGTGCTCTACACCCAAACAGGCATTATCAACAAGTTGCTGTGCAACAGCACCCCACTATGCTAGCACATGAAGAGTTTCTGGGACACCATTTTCTATACAAGACAATAATGGACACATACCACTCAACCCCTTAGAGTAAAAAAATCTGGACAAAGCCAAAACTAATGGAGGACAAAGGCTAAAAAAGTGTTTACCTATTACAACCACAAAACCGCAGGTGCACAAATACGGAAACATCGACACATATTGAGCAAACCGCAAAAACACAGAATGTCTTGAAGCATGAAAATCGAAACGTTGAATCGTCATAGTTGGCCCTTCTCCAGTATAGCTCCTTAAGGTAAGTGTGCAATAGTTACAGGCCTTACAATTAGGGTACGGGATAAGGTAAGTGCATACATAGTAATATATGTAAGCTTTAGTTTAGGGTTAGAAGTAAGGTTTTGTTAAGTGTATGTATTTGGATTATTTATTTTGTTTGGGTAGGTAGCACGTAGCGGGCGGTGAGGTTGGCCAACTATGCTGATTCGTCATTTTGAATTTCGCGGTTCAGGACATTTGGTGTTTTTGCGGTTCGCTCAATATGTGCCAATGTTTCCATATTCGCATATGTGAGGTTTCGCGGTTATAATATAGACCCCAAAAAAGGTCAACAATTTTTAAATATTCTTCTTAGAAACTTAGAAAGTTGATAGAATATCAGGTTTTGCATTGACATACATTTTCTGAAGGTATGAAGTATGCAGCTGAAACATCTGTCATTATTTTCTAACTCCATTCCTCAATTATTTGCTGATGATTTGCCAGAAAACCACAATTTTATGAGAAACAGACCCAAACTATGAAGCAAAAATCTGTGCATGCTGCAAAAATCTGTACAGTTGAGAGGTATAGCTAGACATCATCTGTGACATGCGTCTTGTAGACCTCACAGCAAATCACTTGTGGGGCTGGTCTATGTTGCTGAGTAGCAAGACTAGTGAGCACTATGCATTCTGAAAATAAGGACATTTGTGAGGCTGTTAGGTGGTGTCCTACTTATACTGCCCTACCCTGTATCAAGGATACTGAATACAATCCTTTCCTGTATACTGCAGCAGGTGGGAAAATACATTATCTTCCCTATTACCCCAGGAAAGTCTAACCACTAGGTAAACTTTCCAGCAGATGGCTAGTCTACCAATGTTTCTCATCACTATAGACTGTATATGCATGTACACACACACACACACACACATATCTAATTATGGAACCACTATTAAATCCTGAAAACCCAAACTACCGATGCCCAAAATCCCAAGACCAAATATCCGAAACACTAAAATACCAAAACATCAAAACTGCAAAATTCAAACTACCGAAAACTACACTCAACATGCACCACACACATACACATACACACATCGTCCCCAGGAACACAAACACACAAATCTAACTACAGACAAGTAGGGGGCAAGCCCCCCTACACCCTCCATGTGGGGGGCTGCACCTCCCACACCTTCCTACTTAAATATTCTAACTCCGAGGTTGCACTACATACACAAACACACGAAACACCACCACACATCTACAGTCCCCTCACACACACACATCACAGTCACAACACACACTTACACACTAAACCTTAACCAACACATTTAAACATAGATACTTACCTGACCTTCCACCATACCGCAACACCAGAAGTGCGAATGTCAAACTCCCGATGATTGGTATTTTGAAATTCACTCTTCTGGTCTTTCGGTAATTAGGGGTTTCGGCTATGTAGTCTCAAAAGTTTGAAATTCGGTTCTTCAAACTTTCAAGATTATGTAGTGATCCCATATATATATATATATATATATATATATATATATATATATATATATATATATATATATATATGTATGTGTGTGTGTGTGTGTGTGTGTATAATATTGCTATATGTGACCCACTAGACATTGACATGATGCAAAAAAGATTTGTGACATTTTGGAGAGCAATTGGAATATCTTAAAAATAGATTTTGATGTATTTAAATTAGTAGGTGAATAAACAATATTTACTGATAAGACTGGGAGAAACCTCAAAGGGTTATTTGAAAAGGGAGATAGATTGCAGGAAAAACTTTTTGCTCTCTTGTGCTTGTTGCTGTGGAGTATCCAAGCATGTAAGCAATATTCGTTTATATTAAAAGCGGATTGGATTAATTTGGCCGAACCCCATTATCACAAAGTGTTTTTGGCTAAGGGAACCTGTGGCACCAAAGTGATAGATTATATAGCAGTTTCTTCCAACTGCACATGTTTTTACATAGGTAAAACTGAAAGGCATTTTCATAAGAGAATCTATGAACATAACTACAATATTCTTAAGAAAAATACCAACAGTTCCCTTTTAAACACACCTTGAACTGTAATAATTTCACAAATTTAAATTAGGTATTCTGAAAGTAATACCACATAATGAAAGGGGAGGTCAATGGAAAAAAATTTTGGAATACCGAGAACTAATATGACAAGGGAAGTTGATTGCCTTACATTTTCCTGGTGTAAACAAACAGATTTCAATAGCACTGGCCCTTAAGATCAAAGCAGCTAAACAGTAGTTTGGTGTTTAATTATTATTATTAAAACAGTTTATTTATGAGTTTTAAGTAATCGATGAATACATGACTCATGTCACAGATAGTGTCCAACATTGTCCTGTATACATCATGATGGCTCAGAAACTCGTTTTTAGAATATTTTTTACTAATTAACTTGTTTTCAGGACAATTAATGTGATGGGTAATGTTGTTTTTGTATTGGATGTTTTAGAGCACATGATTCAATTAATTTATTGTTTAAACTTTAGCTGTACATTATTCTGGGCTTTGATGAAGACTTATTGTACTTAAGGATGAAATCACTTAACCCACTGACTTTTGTTAACTTATTATAAAAGTTTTATTGGTTTCTGATTTCCATGGACTTCATGTATTATATGGGCAACTGCTGTTTTACACTGGTAAAACATGAGGCTGGTTCACTACATGAGCTTTTGGTTTTTTAGTAATGATACATAATTGAGGTCAAGCAAAGACTTGCTTTTTTTGTTTTGGTTCATTTCAATGATTATTTCATATATGTCCCCAAAAAAGTGCTCACTGTGTGACAAAAGGAGGCATACTACAAAGCAATTTGAAGTTCACTATTTGCAACAAGATGAGACACTTGTAGAATTATTGTGTAGTGATTAAGGAATGCAAAGAACAACAATTTAATAATCAAATTGAATATAAAATTGTGGAAGATAGTGAGGAAGATAGTGAGGAAGAAGGGAATGTATGGAAGAAGGCAGTATTTCGACAGAAGAGCCATTTTTTCAGAACATGTTGGAACATGAGCAGCATTTGGTGATGATGAGAATAGAATATGTACAGAATACGTACAGCTAAAGGATTTAAAGGGTATACAAGGGCATGCTTTAATTTGAACATAGTGTGAAATGGTTATGAAGGAAGCATTATGATAGGAGACCATTATGTAGTAGCTTGGAATAATGCTGAGATGCTGTTAATGAGAAGTTTAAGAATGACGTTTATGAAAATGAGATTAAAAGTTAGAGATAAAAAAAATCAGCTGATTGTAGTGAACATGAAAATGTGTTGCAGGAGAGCAAAAAGGGATGTTTAGAAAGAGAAAAGGAAACATACAAGCCAAATTGTGTAGATTTAAGAAAATTGTTAAGAAGAAAGTGTTATAGCTTAAAATAGACAAAAAAACTAAAGCTCCCTTTTCTGGAAAAGAATATGTAGTATTTGGAATAATGTGTCAGGAAATAAAAAAAATTAACAGAAAATGTGCATAACACAGCAAAGCATTAGTAGTGATACTCAGAAGTTGGTATTCAATATGTATATGAAGGCAGAAAAGATAAATGTTAACTGAATGTTAAGAAAGTTGCAAAAGTATAAAAATAACTAATTAAGGACATTGATAACAAGAAATTGTATTAAATGAAGTAATATTTGGAAACATCTCTAGGCCTGACAAAATTGATTATAGATTTTACAAGGTGATATCAAGTGAGGAAAACTATATTTTATTTAAATTTTTAATGAGTGGTTAGAAGAAGGTTAGTAAAGGATATATCTAAGACATATTAAAACACAAATGGAAGGCCCAAGAAAACAAACTTCTGCAGGTAAAATCCAGAAGAACTTTAATCTCGAAATGTTTTGAAATAAAAACTTGTTTAAAACTATGAAAAAAAACATGAACTTCATCAAATATACATTGCTAGAAGTAGACACACAATTTGTAACTTTTGTGTTCAATCACATGACTGCCAAGCCCCCAGGAAATGAAGCATCACCTTAAAGGTGCCACCAGAAAGAAATTCACAGTGTGCAGCACTGAGTCAATTCAATTGGCAAACTTTGCAAACAAAGAAAAATATATTTAGAAAAAAAAAAAAAAAAAAAATATATATATATATATATATATATATATATATATATATATATATATATATATAACGCATTTCTTATAAAATCAGAAAAATGAAGACAAAAGTATGTAAAATATGTGAAATATAAACCCTTATTTTAGGGCTCATCTTCACACACACAGGAATGACAACACTAATGGTGAGGCATCAGCCATTCTCAGACAGCTTGCAATGCAAACTGATCCTCTTCAAGCATGATGGTATATGTATCATCTATGAGGAAATAACATAGCAGATGTAACACAACTGGGGACACTCACATGCCAGACAAGCCCGCTATCTCAGGCTAACCAATTGAAATGGTCATGTCATGCCGTATTGCTTTGTCAGGTCAGGTGATGGAACTAATCAGGTCCTTCTATTCATGCTAGGCAAAGAGCTGCTTTCTTTTGGATGGTAGTCAAAGGTAAGGACCACAGCTGAGCTGGAGTATGCAGTGGATGTAAAAAGTGATCCTACAGGTAGCTACACAGAACACTTTTTCATGCAACCTCACTCCACAGCATAACGTATTGTTTCATCCTTGACAGCTAGATTTCAAGGGTGTATGTTTACTCATTGAAGACAACTTTAATCGAACAGCTATTCCACACACACTTAACATCAAATGTCCATTTCTTTGTATAGTCATATCATGAAAATCATCCCATCGAACTGTCATAGTCGGCTCAAACACACAAAGCACCACCAGGTATGTAACGGCGGGCTTTTCACCAAACCCTACTCATGTGGTGGGCTGCGCTGCCCATACCTCCCGCTAATTATATATACTGACTCCGAGATTGCAATACAGTGGGGAAAGGCCAAATTTCCTTATCTCCATCACAATGCAATCTCAGTAAGTACTATGTGCTGTTTAGTTTCTATAGGCAAATAATAATATTTTCCCTTTCCCCACTGTAGTGTGATCTTGGAGTTGGTATATATAATTAGCAGGGGTGGCGGGTGCACCCTGCCACATGAGCAAAGTTCAGTGAATGGCCTTCCAATATGTACCTGCTGGTGTTTCGTGTGCCTGATCTGACTATGACAGTTTGATGGGATGATTTTCGCTGATATGCCTATATGAGGAAATGGACCTCCAATGTTAAGTGTTTGTGGAACAGCCGATCAATTAAAGTTGTCTTCAATGGGTAAACACAGACCCCTGAAATCTAGCTGTCAAGGATGAAACAATACTTTATGCTCTGGAGTGAGGTTGTATGAAAACGTGTTCTGTGTACCTACCTGTTGGATTACTTTTTACGTCCACTGCATACTCCAGCTCAGCTGTGGTCCTTGCCTTTTACTACCATCCAAAAGAAAGCAGCTCTTTGCCTAGCATGAAGGGAAGGACCTGATTAGTTCCATCACCTGACCTGAAAGTAATATGACATGACATGACCATCTAGATTGGTTAGCCTGTCTCACCATTAGTGTTGTTATTCGTGTGTGTGTGTGTGTGTGTGTGTGTGTGTGTGTGTGTGTGTGTGTGTGTGTGTGTGTGTGTGTGTGTGTGTGTGTGTGTTTGTTTGTGCATGTGTGTGTGTGTATGTGTGTGTGTGTGTGTGTGTGTGTGTGTGTGTGTGTGTGTGTGTGTGTGTGTGTGTGTGTGTGTGTGTGTGTGTGTTGTTAACAGTGCCATACAATATCAGTAGACATAACAGTGTTATTCTGGTGTATCTGCTGAAGATTGCTCAGTAGCATGACCGTCAGGGAAATGGAGGCCTACCAATACCTCATTCCTGCTAACTGTATAGTCTTGACTTAATGCCTGCAAACTGTTCTGTAGTAGAGCTGCATGCTGAGTACAGTTGCCATATTCAGTTCCAGAGAAGACAGTGTTAATTAACAAAAGTTAATCTAAACTTATAGCTGCCACAGCAGCAGCACAGCCCCCGCCATTGCCTCTGTGAGGTCTGTGTTTCCCTCTCTGATAGGCATGTATCTGAGTAATATGTATACTGAACATTCCATCCAGTGTATTGCCATCCACTGCATGAGTGCCTGCACTGTGTTTTAAAGGCAGAGAGCTTCCCTGGGACTGCCATCACATTTGTACATATACTAACGTATACAGTAATCAACTATAGGTCCACTGTGCATATAATTATCAGTCATGAGGCCTACAACTGAGGGGATGGGCACACGAAAAATGGAGGAAGGAGTTGGAGTCAGATGGCTTTGGACAAATCCTCAAAATATGCCTTTAAGATGGCACTGGCTCAATTTTTGACACTTTGATTGGCTGCTGAAGAGTGATGTCTTACATAAATTCTTGGCCCTACTTCCTTGGATTTATCTGATGAAGTTTTCTGGTGAAACAAAACAAATGTGCTTATCTTATTTTAATGAATTTTTATTAAAGTGTTTTTTAACGGTCCTATCCATTATACAGCATCTTTTGGAGAGTTGCATCTTGTTATTCTGAACAGACCAGGGTTTGTAAGCCACTGAGCGTGTGCGGCTTTTACTTCAGTTTGTGGTTTTGTTGCTTTTTTAACTTGTCACTGATGTCACTTATTCCTCATCCACTCCTATTTATAAATCTACTTCTTATAACTCCCTATTTTCAACTGATCTACTGTCAGACCTTTCAAACCTTTCTTACAGCACAGTTTAATTCTTTTCTTAACCTCGTTCATCATCCTACCACTGTAGTATGTCTTCTACAATCTCCTTTCAGTCCAGGGACAGATTTCTTTCATTAGCACCAGTTGAGAGAGCATATTTGTGTTTCTTAGTCATATTTTAGCCAATCACATTCTTTGTTCTCATTTCAGTCTTAGTTGCAAACAGCAAAACTGAAATGGCATTAAAATACCTTTATTTAAACTAGTGTTAAACATTACAATTGTTGACTTGTTGTCAAAGAAATGCTTGCATGGAAGCTGTTGTGATGATATGCTATTTGATATGTTGGCCCATTAAACATTTCTTCTGAATTTGAAACCATGTCAGCTGTAGTGAAGAAAGGAAGTGTCACAAATGATCAAGAAAATGTTCTGGAAACTTATTTGGCTGACACCATTTGGACAAATGTCACATTAAATGAAAGTGAGATAGTCAGATGACTTTCTGAAATATGTCACTGACTGTAGTGTTGAATTGGGGTGTCACTTGGTGCTAGATTTACTATTTAAAGTTACAGGTGTGAGTGTAGTTGTTTCCTACAGGGGGTATGCGGTACTATGAATAATAATGAGAGGGGTTTATAAACATGTTCAGCAATCATGCAAGGCTGGGGTGTGGTACAAGCTGTATACAAAAACTGATTCATAGAGTTGTGCCCAACAACGCAACAATATAGCCACCTGTGCATCTGGAAGAACCCAGGCAGATAGTTTTTGTCTTGTAACTCTTTGTACAGCTTCTGTACTGATTTGTTTATATAATTTGTATTTTTCTTCCTGGAATACTTTGTACTTTTTCTGTATTGATCTCTTTAACTAATATATAAACATTCTCTTCAGCAATGCTCTGGCAAGCACTGTTGCTTGTTATGATCAGGTTTGTGTGATTAAATATACAGGACAAAACACTGATTGCGGCTACTAACAACAGAGCCCTGTGTGCACAGACCTTAGTATGACACAGGTTCAGGAGTCCATGGTGTAACAGTAATATGATTCCTTTTTATGTATCATAGCAAAGGACAAATTATGTCTGTGTAAAACAGATTTAAGGAACTGAGCACAGAAGTTTATGAATGTGAGATAATGTTTCTGCTTCTGTTTTATATTTTCATTGAATGCATTTTAGCAACATCATCTTTGGTACTGGTGCATTCCTTATATGTTTATTCAAAGAAGTTGTTGACAAAATGACATCCATCAATGTGGTAGTTAATGAAGACTGTGGAATTGTACTTACAATTGACTTAGTGAAACCTGGATGAAAGCATAATACTTTCAAACTGCAGAATGCTTATGTCCTTAATTTCTTTTCTTTAATTGAATTCTGATACTCTAGTTAGAGAGCACAGAACATTCCTGGATGTTAGCAATAATGGACATAGTGTCTTGACAAATTACTGCTTCTAATTCATTGAAACTACTTGTATTTGCCAAACAGTGCAACAATGCAGCACAGTCTTGCCTATACAAGCATAGTTTCAGATATGGAAGGACTCTGTTTTAGTTAGCTCTCCTTTAAACATCTATCTATCACAAAATTCATACCCATAGTTACTACATGCAAGACTGTGACAAAATGTTAAATCTCAGCTTGTACAGGATTTATCCTATGTTTCAATGAATCTGTGGTGTTCCACAGTACCAGAGAAGCAATGGATTATTTTATTTATGCATGCAATTACTCTTTGCTCATTTGTTTCTTGGTTGGGTGGTTGGTTGGTTGGTTGGTTGGTTGGTTTGTTGTTTTGTTAACTGGATAAGTGGATTGGTCCTTGAATCCTTTTCAACATAACCTATGCCAAAGACAGATACACATAAAAGGCAAAATACCAGCAGTACACAAAACAAATAGCAGTAATACAAAGAAGGCGATGTATAAAATGACAATGTCGTGTAACAAAGATATCAAATAATATGTTATAAATTAAAACTTCGGGTTTATATTAAAAGACAAAGAGGTGTTTCATCGAACAAGTCTTGGTTGACAAATAAAGAGCGAATGCACTAAAGCACGAATGCTGAAAACAGCGACTTCTTTCCCTACACACACACACACACGCACACACACGCACACACACACACACACACACACACACACACACACACACACACACACACACACACACACACACACACACACACACACACACACACACACACACACTTTTAAACATAATAACGTGGGGGGGGGTTCCCCCTATCCCCCCTAATTGAATATACCAACTCCAAGATCGTACTACAGTGAGGAAAGGGACAAAAACACAGGGATAGCCAAGCAGTTTCTTTCCCAGAGAAAGAAATTGCTGTTTTGCGCGTTCGCACTTTAGTGTGTTCGCTCTTTATGTGTCAAGCAAGAGGTGTTTGATGAAACACCTCTTCGGTCTTTTAATATAGACCCAAACTTCTACTAATGGGCTGTGAATATGTAATACAGCAAACACTCAAGTGATAAACGTAAAATCATATATACAGGGAAGTAAACAGTGTGGGAAGAAATAGCCAGGGAATTGTTATGGCTAGGCTTGTATAGGCCCTAGGGCTGATAGCCTAGTACCAACCTATGAACCTATGAACCTATGAACAACTTATCCCCATCTCTGTGGTCCAGAGGGATAAACCACTGACCCCAACTCAGATTACCAAAATTCAGTTAGTAGCTGAGGAAGATGGAAGAACCAGGGAGGGGTAGATGAGAGATGCTTGACTGACCTTGGCATACTCATCTGGAAGGAAAGGAGGCTTGTGGTGGCTCCTTCTCCTGTGGTGAATTGATACTCCAGGAGTGTGGTGTATACTGCTTCTTTAAGAACAGGCCTCAGGGTGGGAGGGACATGTTTAAGTCTACCCAAGTCAGTGCAGGAGCCCTTTGCAGAGGAGAGTCAAGGAGTGGGAATGCCTACATATTAGGAGCATAGGCAGTCCCTCTGTGATGACGCAAAGCCCACATCACCCCCAGGGGGTGGGGTTAACCTGCATGTACAACAGTGTTGTAATGGCTGTGAGGGTGGTGGTTCAGTGATCATCTCTTGCTTCATGGGGAACAAGATGAAAACAGGTCGCATCCAGTATGGAAGAAATGGACCAAGGGATCACAAGGAGGTGATGGACAGCAGGAAGTGTGGCACAAAAAAAGTACAATTAAATAAAAATGGCACAAAAAAGTACAATTACATAAAAATCAAATGCAACTTATAAGTTACAGGATAATCCTAGAAGAAACGTTCAGCATCATACATAAAACATAAGATATACTTTTAGTGTGTTTTTGTAGAACATACATCATGCAAATAAAACAGAAAAGTTATGCCCAGAGAAAAACCAAACAGAAGAGACTTCTGTACATTAATATTGCCACTACCAAAATCTACATTGTGTATTGCAAGAAAGTCACAAGCACAACTGTTACATGACTGCAGTTGTACACTTCCTTGTGTCATAATTTTCAAACTGTGAACTTTGTCAGTACAGCATGAATTTCAAAACAGTTTTCATTTAGTGCTCTACTCATAATGTTCTGGCAATTCAATGAGACATAAATATTCTACAGCCTTATGCAAGGCAAAATAACCCACACGTATTTGCTATGCTGACACACGGCACAATGCCAGAAACTGGGCGTGGCAATGTTGAGTTGTTTTGTCTCACTCTAAATAGTGCTGAAAATGCAGCGGTCCCTTCAGTTGTCCCACTTAGTTAAGCAGAAAGAAAGCTCAAAATTCACTCATATGATACCCATGTGATCTTCTATGCCTGCCAAACTAATGCAGAAATCAATAGCCTACTCACAATACTCTACTGAAATGTCAGGTTCTTTGGCTTCAAGTTTCCTGCATTTGGCCTGGGTCATTGTTATAAAGGGTCCTTGTTCTCTTTTGCCAGCCCTGTATAGAAACAAATTTGTTGCAAGTAAAATGAAGCACAGACACTTTTACTGGTCTGAGAAACCAAGACAGTATATATGCCATAGTGAAATCAAGAATGTCAGCCGTATAAATCAGTTTAACTAATAAGTACAGTTTCCTCAGTGAGAAGGCAATATGGTTTTCAGTGAAAAATATATTTCATTATGTTTAAGGACTCATTGCAAAAATATGAATTGATGCATATAAAAGAGTTATGCAATACTGGATATTTAGGACAAATTAATCATGGCAGGGGAAAACAGCTACAAGAACTGTTCAGTCTTTGCCAGCATATCTCTGACAAGTAAACAGCTAGAAAAGCACTGTGCTATGTTTTATGAGTGCTAGCACCCTGCGAGGGAATATACTACTGATAGAGGAGATATACCGAGCTGCACCCTGCAAGGGAATTTACCACTGATAAAGGAGATGTACCCAACTGCACACTGCAAGTGAATATACTACAGTTAGAGGAGAGGTACCTAACTGCACCCTGCAAGTGAATATACTACAGTTAGAGGAGATATACCGAGCTGCACCCTGCAAGGGAATTTACCACTGATAAAGGAGATGTACCCAACTGCACCCTGCAAGTGAATATACTACAGTTAGAGGAGAGGTACCCAACTGCACCCTGCAAGTGAATATACTACAGTTAGAGGAGAGGTACCTAACTGCACCCTGCAAGGGCATATACTACTGTTAGAGGAGAGGTACCTAACTGCACCCTGCAAGTGAATATACTACAGTTAGAGGAGAGGTACCTAACTGCAACCTGCAAGGGCATATACTACTGTTAGAGGAGAGGTACCTAACTGCACCCTGCAAGTGAATATACTACTGTTAGAGGAGAGGTACCGAACTGCAGCCTGCAAGGGACTATATTACTGCTAGAGGAGAGGTACCTAACTGCACCCTGCAAGGGCATATACTACTGTTAGAGGAGAGGTACCTAACTGCACCCTGCAAGTGAATATACTACAGTTAGAGGAGAGGTACCTAACTGCACCCTGCAAGTGAATATACTACTGTTAGAGGAGAGGTACCTAACTGCACCCTGCAAGGGACTATATTACTGCTAGAGGAGAGGTACCTAACTGCAGTAAGAAGACATTCTGCTAGCATAGCCTGCAATTACTCTTTGGCCAGTTCTCATATATAGCAATAAGACAGAGAGCAGGTGCTGGATATGTGTGATCTGTCTGTATATAACATGAGTATGTGTTGACAGAGGCGTAACCCTATCTCTATAAAAACAGAGTATGCCTATTATTAGATCTCTATAAAAAACAAATTCTGCCGATCATTAGATACAATCACTAGTGAGACATTCTAATGCACTGAGGGCAACACAGCAGAAGTATACATGGCTGCATTCTCTCACATCCTGAAAATGTTCCTGTCTGCCATATCCCATATGGCTGGAAGCTACATATTCCCATTAGCAACAGCTGAATGCCATGCAGCCATTGTAAAATTCTGTGAGGTTTGTGTGACTCCCCTAAGTGCCACATATTGCACCCTTATCACAGTAACTGCCTCCCTCCTGGGTAATAATATGTGCATCAGCTGTATAGGATGGCATTCAGGCAACTGGCATGCGTGCAGCAGATGTCAAGATCTGCCCAATATCAAGAGCATTCCTCAGGTAGTGTGCATGTAAGTTTTATAATGAAAACCGCTACTATACTATGGCACAGATTCCTGAAATGGGACTCTTCTGAATGCTACCTTATTAGTGAGTGCATAGCTTAATAATAATAATAATGTCTATATAAAAGCAAGGTTATAGGCAACATCTATAAACACTATGCCTATCACTGAGTTACAGGTGATAGGTAACCTTTATGGCAATAGACAATCCTCAATTGACTAGTTCTGCTATCTGGACATATTTGTGGTGCTGTTCAGTACAAATCTGAGACAATTTCACAGATGGGACACTGTATGTACAATGTCATACAACATAATAAAAAATAAGCATGATGACCTTCCAATCTGGAGTGTCAAAGGCCTACTTCTAGAGTCACAGACACATAAACAAGACCACCCATGGAATGATAACAAGATGACACAGAATCACTGGAGGAAATTAATCATTGGTGGATGCCCTATGGACATCCTATTCCTCTATATATTATAGGCTCATAGGTTCATAGGACAATACTAGGCTATTGGCCCGGAGGCCGTTATAAGCCTAGTCAAGAATTTTGCCCATGTTCCCACAAAGTCAGCACCTGTTTCCCCTGTCCAGCAGGGACACAGGTGAGATCCCAGGGGTGTATTTTCTATTTCCCATCCAGTCATCCAGGTTCCTCTTAAAGAGGGCTAGTGAGGTACTCTGCTTGACATGGAGAGGGAGTTTATTCCACAGATGGAGGAGTCTTTGGGACATAAATCTATCCTGCCAACAAGTTCTATTAATGTCACAGACTAGGTTGAGATCTTGTGTGAAGGTTGTGCGAGAGAAGTTTGACTTACGGATATGCAGGATCTCCACCAAGGCTGGGCCTGAGATGGCCTTGTATGCTAGAAACAAGTCACCTTTGAGCAGTCTGTATGGGAATGAGTAGAGGGACAGGGCTTTTAGACTACCTGTATAGGATAGGTGTTTGAGACCCTGGATTTTCCTGGTCAGAAACTCTGTGGTCTCTCCAGCTGCTGTATGTGTTTGGCAAGGTACATGCTGAAGGGGGCATTGTACTCAATAATGAGTCTAATAAGGGAGGAGTACATGGATCTAGTTAGATGATCATGCTATGCCAGTGCTGCAGCAATAAGGAAACATCTGGAACAAACCTATGAACCCTGACATGATGCATGCACATATAATACATAGAGAAATGGGATGTCCATAGCAGTACAAGTATGAAAATACCAGCACATGACACACTGTATGCCCTTAAGAAATGTGGCGTCAGACAGCACCATATCTATCCCTACAATCTACAAGCCATACATCACCAGCACAGATGTTATTACAATGCTGGGACTACACAACACATTCATTCATATTTTGTGTCAGCAGGTGTATCGTTGTCATTTTCAAGCTAACTAGAGCATACTGATCCAGGCGTGTTCTACAAACCTATGGCATACCTTTATACCTGCATCAACATGACACATATCCTGTTGGATAGTGGGTATTATGCATAACATTTGTGAAGAAGGTAGAATACACAGAGGAAAGCATGGCTGTTTAAGACATGAGCATCACAACATCACAGTTACTATGGAATACATGACCAAGATCATGCTGATCTAAGCATGCTCTGCTAACATGTTAATACAGTGTATATAAGATGATGGTTGGCACCACAGTTAGACATTATAATGGTAGTAGATAACACAAATGAAGAAAGCTTAAAATAAGGTACATAACAATAATCATTCCAGCTATGTGTCATATCAGGAATGGCACCTCTAATGCTGCTTTATACATGTTCAGTCAACATATGTCATGCTACTATACCTAAGTGGATATATATGGGGGAGACAAAAATGTTATGGTGGAGAGTTCTGGGGGTAGAAAAGCACTCCATAAAGGACATTATACAGACCATAAGCAGTATGGGTACAGTGACCATGATGAGGTATGAGCACTGATACAGAATATGTCAACATGTACATCTCCTGCAGTTAGAAGAAACATTATAACATGTATTTATCAAAACCATAGGCATTTAACTAACACCGATGCATAAACAGAACACCAACACACAGTGCAGCTCTGTGGCATACAATCTACAGTATGATCTGGATGACTAACACCTGTTCATGAATACAGCAGAAACACAGGGGCCCAGCTCTGTTGAAACAGCCTAGACTATGATCTAGGTGACCCGGGTTCAATGTCACTGGTCATCAGACAGTCTACAGTGCCTCTCACTGTATATAAGACTTGTCAGTCTACTGCATGGTTACACTTGTTATATACTTTTGTATTTCACATCAGAGTTAGTAGGTTAGAGTCACAGCAAGGTTTTAAGTGTAAATTTCCACGGAACAAGGTCTAAAGTGTTATAGAGTTATTTATATGCTGCACCACACAATAAATTGTCCATGATGGTTTTACCTGGAATGTTATGGAACCGCAGGGTCTATATTAGATCACTGAATTGTTATTCTAGTGAACACCTATTCATCGACCATTAATCAGTGAAAATCACTTCAGTGATTTGCTGACTTTCCTAAGGGCAGTGAAATAGCTGGTCAATGCACAATGGTCAAATATAGAATTTTGTCCTTTTCCCCACGGTAATGCAATCTCAGAGTTGGTAAATATATATATATATATATATATATATATATATATATATATATATATATATATACACACTGGGTCTACTTTACATGGTCGACTCTTCAGAAAGTCAACTTACATATGGCCGAGACCATATGATCGACTTTCAAAAAGCTGACCATGTAAAATGAACACATAACACACACCAAACACTTATCTTTCAACTGGTAGTAGGAGGGCAAGCCCCCCTGCACCCCCCATGGAGGGTTTCTATCCCCGTAACTTAAATATACCAACTCTGAGATCACACTACAGTGCAGAAGAGGACATTTTCTCATTCCGCACGGTACAGAGATAGCAGTTCCCCATGGTTGGCTTTTCGAAAGTTGATCATATGGTCTCGGCCATATGAAAGACAACTTTCTGAAAAGTCGACCATGTGAAGGGGACCCATATCCATAACCCAGCCACTGGGGATGCACAAGCCAGTGCATTTCTTTGTGCCAGTCTCAAGCCCGGATAAATGGGGAGGATTGTGTCAGGAAGGGCATCCGGCATAAAACCTCTGCCAAAAATTACTGATGTGGAGAACTTTTCATAATTACATACCAGATCGGTCGAGGCCTGGGTTAACAATGACTACCACCAGTACTCTTAGCCAACAGGGTGCTGGCGGAAATTGGGCTACTGTTGGCCGAAGAAGAAGAGGAGGGGGAAGGCATGCCCGAAGGCAGGAAGAGAGAAGGAAGGTTAGGAGTGTAGTACTGAGGGTAGGAACTTTGAATGTTGGCAGTATGACTGGTATAGGGAGAGAGCTAGCTGATATGATGGAGAGAAGGGAGGTTGATATATTGTGCGTGCAAGAGACCAGATGGAAGGGAAGTAAGGCCAAGTGCATAGAAGGTGGGTTCAAATTGTTCTATCATGGTGTGGATGGCAGAAGAAATGGGGTAGGGGTTATCCTAACGGAACAGTATGCCAAGAGTGTTTTGGAGGTGAAGAGAGTGTCTGATAGAGTGATGTTTATGAAGCTTGAAATTGATGGTGTAATGATGAATGTTGTTAGTGCATTTGCTCCACAAGTTGGGTGTGCGATGGATGAGAAAGACAAATTCTGGAGTGAGTTGGATGAAGTGGTGGTGAGTGTACCCAAGAGTGAGAGACTAGTGATTGGAGTGGACTTCAATGGGCATGTTGGTGAAGTGAACAGAGGGGATGAGGAAGTTATGGGTAGGTATGGTGTTAAGGAGAGGAATGCAGAAGGTCAGATGATTGTGGATTTTGCGAAAAGGATGGACATGGCTGTGGTGAATACGTATTTTAAGAAGAGGGAGGAGCATAGGGTGACATACAAGAGTGGAGGAAGATGCACACAGGTGGATTATATCCCTTGTAGGAGGGCCAATCTGAAGGAGATTGGAGACTGTAAAGTGGTGACTGGGGAAAGTGTAGTTAAGCAGCATAGAATGGTGGTCTGCAGGATGATGTTGGTGATCAAGAAGTGGAGGAGGAGTGTGAAAGCAGTGCCAAGGATTAAATGGTGGAAGTTAAAAAAGGGTGATTGTGAGGTGGAGTTCAGGGAAGAGTTAAGACAGGCACTGGGAGGCAATGAAGAGTTACCGAATAGCTGGGTAACTACAGCAGAGCTAGTAAGGGAGACTGCTAGGAAGGTGCTTGGTGTGACATCTGGACAGGGGAAGGAGGACAAGGAAACATGGTGGTGGAATGAGGAAGTACAGGAGAGTATACAGAGGAAGAGGCTGGCAAAGAAGTGGGATTGTCAAAGAGATGAAGAAAGTAGACATGAGTATAAGGAGATGAGGCGCATGGCAAAGAGAGAGGTGGCGAAGGCTAAGGATAAGGCATATAGAGAGTTGTATGAGAGATTGGACACTAAAGAGGGAGAAAATGACCTGTACCGACTGGCTAGACAGAGGGACAGAGCTGGGAAAGATGTGCAGCAGGTAAGGGTGATAAAGGACAGTGAGGGAAATGTACTCACAAGTGAGGAGAGTGTGTTGAGTAGATGGAAAGAGTATTTTGAAGGGCTGACGAATGAAGAGAATGAGAGAGAGAGAAGGTTGGATGATGTGGGGATAGTGAATCAGGAAGTGAAGCAGACTAGCAAGGAGGAAGTAAGGACAGCTATGAAGAGGATGAAGAATGGAAAGGCTGTTGGCCCAGATGACATACCAGTGGAAGCATGGAGGTGCTTAGGAGAAATGGCAGTGGAATTTTTAACAAGATTGTTTAATGACATTTTGGAAAGTCAGAGGATGCTTGAGGAGTGGAGAAAAAGTGTTTTAGTACCTATCTTTAAGAATAAGGGTGATGTGCAGAGCTGCAGTAACTACAGAGGGATAAAATTGATCAGTCACAGCTTGAAGTTATGGGCAAGAGTAGTGGAAGCTAGGTTAAGAAGGGAGGTGATTATTAGTGATCAGCAGTATGGTTTCATGCCAGGAAAGAGCACTACAGATGCAATATTTGCTCTGAGAGTGTTGTTGGAGAAATACAGAGAAGGTCAGAAGGAGTTGCATTGTGTCTTTGTGGACTTAGAGAAAGCATATGACAGGGTGCCTAGAGAGGAGTTGTGGTATTGTATGAGGAAGTCGGGAGTGGCAGAGAAGTATGTAAGAGTGGTACAGGATATGTACAAGGGTAGTGTGACATTGGTGAGGACTGTGGTGGAGTGACAGATATGTTTAAGGTGGAGGTGGGATTACATCAAGGATCAGCTCTGAGCCCTTTCTTATTTGCAGTGGTGATGGACAGGTTGACAGATGAGATTAGACAGGAGGCCCCGTGGACTATGATGTTTGCAGATGACATTGTGATATGTAGTAAGAGTAGGGACCAGGTTGAGGAGACCCTGGAGAGGTGGAGATATGCTTTAGAGAGGAGAGGAATGAAGGTCAGCAGGGCTAAAACAGAATATATGTGTGTAAATGAGAGGGAGGGTAGATGAATGGTGAGGATGCAGGGAGTAGAGTTGGTAAAGGCGGATGAGTTTAAGTACTTGGGATCAACAGTTCAGAGTAATGGTGAGTGTGGAAGAGAAGTGAAGAAGAGAGTACAGGCAGGGCAGAATGGGTGGAGAAGAGTGTCAGGAGTGATTTGTGACAGACGGGTGCCAATAAGAGTGAAAGGGAAGGTCTACAAGAGGGTAGTGAGACCAGCTATGTTATATGGGTTGGAGACGGTAGCATTGTCGAAAAGGCAGGAGTCAGAGCTGGATGTGGCAGAGTTAAAGATGTTAAGATTTGCACTGGGTGTGACTAAGATGGACAGGATTAGGAATCAGTATATTAGAGGGTCAGCTCAGGTTGGACAGTTTGGAGACAAAGCAAGAGAGGCAAGATTGCGTTGGTTTGGACATGTACTGAGGAGGGATGCTGGGTATATTGGGAAAAAGATGCTAAGGATGGAGCTGCCAGGTTAGAGGAAAAGAGGAAGGCCTAAGATGAGGTTTATGGATGTGGTGAGAGAGGACATGCAGGCGGTTGGTGTGAATGATGCAGAAGACAGGAAGAAATGGAAACAGATGATCTGCTGTGGCGACCCCTAACAGGAACAGCCGAAAGAAGATTATATATATATATATATATATATATATATATATATATATATATATATATATATATATATATATATATATATATATATATAGTTGGGGGGTTGGGGGGTGGGTTTGAGTCAACTACACATTGGTCCATTGTGCTTCAGGCAACTATTTCATTGCCCTTTGTAAATTCAGTGAATCGCTGCCACGATTTTCACTGATTTGGGGTCGATGAATAGATATATGCCGGAATAACATTTCAGAAAACTAATATAGACCCAGATCTGCACTGTCTTGTTTTGAGGTAGCCATGTTAAAATTGTATACCACCTCCACACCTTTAACATACATGCATCGACCTTCACAGCATTGTGTAGAAGGATTTGATACTACGTGGAGTTGTATCTTGCTGCATCTCATTGCTTTACTGGTGAATATGCCTAAGGTGGACATTGTAAGGATGCCATTTTCTACTGCATGGTGAATAGTGATGAGAAGTGATGATCTCTTTTAAAATTCTTTGCCTTCATGTAACAAGTGCATCTCACCCCAGATAAATTTATATGTCTTACCTATCTAAATGCTATGAAGGTCATCTTTTCAGGCTATGGTGAGGTCCTTTAAATAATATAGATATTTGGAAGGATCTCACTGTCAACATCAACTGGTAGAGAGGGACACAGCATTGTGGGATATAAGTTTATTATCAGTTTTACAACTTGGTGACCTGTGGGGTTGGAGAAAACAGTTTGTGGAGGAACCAGCATCAGGTTTCCATCAGTGATCATGTGGTCCTGCTTTTGTAATGCACATGTACATCATTATGTCCACGGTGTAGTATGCCTTCAAATTAGCTTGGCAATATACAGAGCACATGTTTACTATGCTAGTTGGTTATGCACCTGGCATTTGTACTATCACTGTTACATAAGGTGTATCAGGGAAATGTTTCTACAGTTATCATAACTCTTTGGAGCATTCATGTGAGATATTTGAGGGAAATATATGGATGAGTATTGGTATTGCGGATAAGGCCATATCTTTTCAAACTGTAAGTGCTATGTATAGTGTACATAAGACTAACAAATAACAGTAAAGTTGTGAATAATAATGGTCCTGAATTACTGAGGCTGTTGATGAATATGCATTACTGGATGTCAGTGTTAGTTAAGACTTTTTTCTGGTCCACTCCTGTACATGGCATTACAAAAGTTACACCTGTAATGTTCACTTTCATGATGCAAATGCATAATGGTCATTATGTATACATTCAGGTGCAGCTAAATGTTTAAATTGCATCATGTCTCTGACCTTTGTGCAGTACTTAGCACACCAAAGGCCTTTGTACCATAAAGAAACATAATTTATCTCAAGCATAATGTTAGGGTATGCTGTGTGCTTTTGTTCTGTGATCTCATGCGTGCAGGACTAGGCTTACCCTACCTGTGGACCACTTAACACTGTATAGCTCCTATCACATGTGATGAAATATTTGTGAATGGGACACTATTCTAGGTATTGTGGTCTTATGTTTTTCTGTCTTTTTTTTTTCCACAGGATATAGGTGAGCCATGCATATAGACAGATAAATTTCTAAGAAGTATCTGTAGAAGACTGATGACTGTTGCAGCAGTGTTATCACTAAATGTTGCGGGTATGTCTGGTTGAGCTTTGAAAAGTGAGGGCCAAGGGTCAGATAGCTTTTCAGGCTTTGTATTATATGTGAACTTTTATGTCATTGTGATTACTTGTCTTTTTCTTATACAAGCATTACTGAGAGACACAGGCACACAGAGTGATTTACGGAAGGTCCCATCATTAGCTGGAATGGATGTAGTGTAAGTAATGTAAACGTTCTTAGTGCCATGTGCTCACTGGAGATGGTAGAGAGATGCAGTGTGGATGTCATTCTTTACAGACAGCATTTGATAGAAGAGAGACAGGGGGTATGGACCCTGGACCCCAGAAAGTCCCTGGATGACAATGAAGTGGTTTAGTCTCTGTCTTTCAGATGCTCTGCGGCACTTGAGTTCCTGGTTATTGTGTGCAGTATTGGTGCTCTCCACAGTCACATGGTTTATAGCACTGCTGCCATGCACTTTTTATGTCAGAAACAAAGTGGCCAAAATTCATCCACCCTTGATTGCTGATGAGCTGTGCACACCTTCCATGACAAGCTAAATCTCTTTATGCCTGTCTGGATATTTGTCAGGTAACCGTGTCATACATTGCATAGTTGGCAGTGGTGGCATTAGAAATGGGGGTTTTCTGACCTTGACAAGTACATGGCATCTACCATTATGCCTTACTTTGACATTACACCATGCCTTTTGTTGTGGCTGTATGCTAAGAACTATACAGTATATCAAATTCATGGATATACCCTGACAGTGCTGTGACCTATGCTTCTTGAATGCACATTGTGGTTTTGTTTAGCACACTGTAATTTGTGTGGACCAAGTGGTTATTGTCATTCTGTGTGGATTAATGTATCTATGATTGCCTAGCAATTTGGATTTACCATCAACACACGTTTCCAGTGAAGATTATTGTTGACTTGCTATTGACATGCATGGTCACTGACTTGATGACTTTCTCCTTCATTCAGTCCCATTGTCATTTGTTTATCCATCTCTGGCATATTGCCTTTTTCCTGTTTGTATGTCATCCTTCCCCATATTACATATCCTGCTATTCCATTCCTGTGTGCTGGATGTGTACATCCTACCCTTGGTGTATCTTTCCACTCCTTATTTTCCTATGGTTACCCTACTTATCCATTCTCCTTATACAAAGTGGGACATAGCCTCTTAAAAATGTTTCCCCTCCATGAGCTGAGTACTGCCTTTAGACAGTCCTCCCTAACGTAGATCACCTATGTCCTTCTGCTTTCTACCACATCCCACTCCCTTCCTCTGTCCTGTCCCCCCTTTCAGTTGATGGCTATGTGTTGCAGTCTGTGTTGCCCCACACTCTTAGCTGTACACTTTTCACCACCAGTTATTTTTTCTGAGGCATATATTTCATAGTGTTAGATAGGGTCCAACATGTCCCATCGGGTTGCCTTTGGTTCCTTAGCTCATCCAGTATGCATAGCATAGCTGTAACAGTTTGCAGAATTCTTTGTATGGTTAACATATGTGCCTGAATATTGCTGTTCATTTCCATGCATTACTACCTTTAATTTTTGATAAATGTTCAGCAGTAGGAATGTCACAAGGCACATTTTGTTTAGTATTGTGCCATATGCTACTTAGCTTTGAGTTGGCTTGTAGAAACACATAGTACATATTTGTAGTGTTTTGTATTGCTTTCATGACAAATGCCCTCTACAATGCTTTGCTTATCTTTTGGAATCCATTCTTTCATCATTGCTAAACAAAATAGCAAGTTCACATTAAAATAAAGCTTGCCTAACATGTTATGTCATACCTGAAGCAGTACTTCATTAAATAAATGTGATCATTTGTGCCTGAAAATTTCTACAAGCCAAAAGCAGTTACATGCTTATATTGTCTATTATTATGGGTTCACTTCTAAATCTCGAAAGCTCAAAATCTCGAATCTCAAAATACTGAACTCAAAATCTCGAAAGCTCAAAATACTGAAAACTCATAATACTGAATCTCATAATATTGAAAAACATACAGGACACCAACACTTACTATATTGCAGCACGAGTACATACAGAAACAAAGAAAAGACAAACCATATTAGTCTACTCCAACTATAAGAAGGGGGGCAAGCACCCTTGCACCACCCACACTCCCTGCTACTTAAATATATCAACTTCGAGATCGTACTTCACTACACTAAGATGAGTTATGTAGTATTGTACATTAAAAGGGAGCATGACTAAGGTTACAACAGGCAGTCGTGAATCATGTGATGGTATGTTTGCCATTTTCTTCTGTGAAGTGTCCCTCTGCTTATAGTTGTAGAAGAGTAATATGTTTCTGTATGTACTTGTGCTACAATATAGTAAGTGTTGGTGTCCTGTATGATTTCCGATATTATGAGATTCAGTATTATGAGTTTTCAGTATTTTGAGCTTTCGTGATTTAGAGTTCAGTATTTTGAGATTCGAGATTTTGAGCTTTCAAGATTTAGAAGTGAACCCATTATTACATATAATTACAGCAAATTCTGTTATTACTGTATTATATTGCATTCATTAGGGATGTTGCCTGGTATGCTTCATTCTACGATCCCTAACATGGAATCTGCTCTATCACTGATAACCTTTTAGGTAAGGTTAACATCTCAACCTTGATTGAACAGCTTTCAAATACAATTATTTCACTGCAAGAACCTGCCTAAGTAGCCAATACACTTAAGGTCACTTTAACCTATCTGCAACATAAATATTCCCACAAGACACTAGGCATTGTAAAAGCTACAAACTGGGTCACCAAAGAACTTAAAGCCCTATTTAAGTTAAGAGATGCATCATGGTGTGACTGAAACTCCTTCCCTTTCCACACAAGACAGAGAAAGGTTCATACTAACAAGAATCCTTGTAAAGTCACTATCAGACATAAAACTCACCTCCTAGAAGCATCACAAAGCTTCCAGTAAAGCAAAGAAATTATATATATCATATATTTGTGCACGCAGCCTATACAACCGATTTTTAGGATGATGCTATAACTACCCTATCAAGACTCACCTGTCAAATGACTTCATTAAAACATTTTCTACACTTCCATCAACGAGTATCCATGTCTCATTCCAAGGTAATCCTGACCACCCTTAACACACTATACATTATACTTCAAAACAATAAAAACTAAAGATAATATAAACTTTCTATTAATGCCTTAGCAGTACAGATGGAGTACAGTTGTGATTCCTTACATGATGTATAGGTCATATCTAACCTGCAATCTGACACAGTCACAATCAATAACTTATTAAGATCACTGCGCTAGCTGAACAGAAGCTAGCTATCATCAAATTAATAACAATGTTCTCCAAACCAAACCAATTTCCATTCTGCCAGGATATCAGAGAAACATTTATTCCACTATCTAAATACACCCCAATATATAAAATGTTATCCACACATCAGCACAAATTCTGGTTGGGTTTAAGCACAATGACTGTAAACTGCTAACTAACCAAGCAGTAGCCTGTCTATATCCTCAGATATTGTTCTTCATATCCTGCAGTCTTTAATACACCTCAAAGTAAACTGTGTGACCAGACCTTTGCTTCTAAGTACTGGCTTCCTAAATATGAGAATCTCTTCAAACAATTTTTAAATGTATTTCCACTTACTTCAAATTCAGAATCCTTCTCAATAAATGTAGTTTGGGCAAACTATGTTGTCCCGGTCCCGCGAATAAGGGGTAAAGGGGTGTGGGGAGGGTATAGAGGTAGAAATTAAGGTGAGGATTGTAGTTGGATAGGATAGTGGGACTGTGGTGGTGAAAGAGTTAAAGAGAGAGGGAGATGTGAAAGGAAGTGAGGTAGGGGAAGGAGGGACTTCTAACAGGATTAAGCATTAGGGATTAAAGGAAGTAGGCACATTCAGCATGAGTTGGTGGTGCAGTAGCAACTAGCTTACGTACAGACGACCTGTAGGTTTCGTGGATGCAGGTAGGCCTTGGATGGTGGGGAGAGAAGGGGTTAAGTTAACTAGGTCAGTTCCCTCTTCTCCCTTTGGTGTTTTCTAGAGGTTAAGTTAATGTGGGGAGGGAGTCTGGGAATATAGGTTGTGCTTAGGTGAAAGAATATTGAGTGTGTGTGTGAATGGTTGGGGGGGGGTGGTCAAAAAAAAAAAAGTGTTGATGTGAGTAGTGCTCGGCTTACCTGGGTGTTGAGGTGTTTCTCTGGTAGTCCGGTAGGCCTGGAGTTGTGGTGGGTGTTTCTCGGTGTCCTGGATTTGTGGTTGAGGTCCTCCTGGTGGTCTGGTGGTTTCTCCGGTAGGGTGGTAGGGCCAGTCGCGGTGGTTGGGGTCTTTGTGGTCATCCAGTGCTGCTGAGGTTGCTCTCTGTCATCCATGTGTCTCCAGGGTATCCATTGGGCTAGTTGGGCCTTTTCCCATTTGGGCCATGCGGTCGAGTGGCATCCATGGGGAGGCTGGGTCTGTTGTTACCTTCTTTGGGTAGGAGGCCATTGGTGCCATGCGGTCGGGGTAATCCAAAAAAAAAAAAAGGGGGAAAGTGTTCTCCCGGTGGTCATGGTAGGCGGTGGGGGATCCTTCTTTGTAATCCAGTCCGATTAGTGTTGGAGGTAGTGGTGGAACATCTCCTCATGCTCCCTGGTAGGTTCATGGGCTGGCCGTGGCCGTTTCTGGAGAAATGGTCCTCCCGGTGGTCGTGGTAGGCGGTAGCATTGGGGGGTAGTGGCGGATCATCTCCTCGTTGTTCCCTGGTGGGTTCGTGGGCTGCCATGTCCTTGTCGGTTATCCCAGTGGTTGTGGTAGGTGGTGAGGGGTCCATCGTTGCATTCCAGGCTCCTCTGAGTTGGTGGGTACTGGCGGATTTTCTTTTCGTGGTGTGTTCGTGGGTTTCCAACTGTCTTCTCCGGTCCTCTCCATGCTTCAGGATGGTGTTGCGGTCATTCGGGTGTCCCTGTGTCCTGGTATTCAGTGGTGGTGGTACGGGAATGTCCTTTTCATCCTCTCTGGTGGTTTCATGGGTAGCTTCTGCCGTTCTTTTGGCCATTGGGTCCAAGCGCCGGTTTGCACATGCGCACTTTGGTCCTTGGCCATTACCTCTCTGGATTGTCGTGCTGGGAGGAAAGGTAAGTGTTTTCAGGCTTGATTGCGTGAATGGTGATAGGATTTGATGGCTGGTATGTAGGGATACAGTTAGAGGGGCAGGATTATTTATTTAATTAATAATATATTTATAAATATATATATATATATATATATATATATATATATATATATATATATATATATATATATATATATATATATATATATATATTAGGAAGGGGTTGCAAATGGTAGGAGGTGTGGCTGATGGGGTATGCAGCTGAAAGGTGAAGTGCGTGCCAGGCAGGGGCATATTTTATGGTACAGGGGGCAAGGCAATACTAGGGGTTGGGGGGAGTAGGGCAGTCGGGCTTGTGGAACAGTTTTAATATTGTGTTTCTCTTTTACAGATGGCTAAATTACCAGAGCTAAGGCAGAGATGGCAAGCTATTGTGGCCTAAGTGGAGGAGCTGTTCCAGGAGGCGGCAACATCTGAGGTGGTACAGGAACCTGAACAGACCCTGGGTCGGATGAGGCAACACACAGCGGTGAGAACCCCAACTGGAGGGAAAAAGCAACAGGCATCGCAGCAGGTGGTAGCAGTAGATACACCAGTTCCCAGTACATCGCAAAATGAAGGTGCAGGTAATGGTTTTATTATGGCAGTATTGTCGGGGGAGCTAGGGGTTGAGGATTGTGGGGTGGTGACGAAGACTTGTCAGTTGGGGATCTCGGGGGTGGTGTGCAAGGGATAGAGGAGGCTCAGAGGCAACTAGCACAGGGTGCCAGGTACCCAGTTAGAGATGTGATGGGGGAGCGGTTGGTTCCGGGGACAGTTCAGTCTTGGGCTCGGAGGTAGGCTCTGACTTTGGGCAGCAGCCCGGGGACTAGTTGGCTACCCAATCTTTGGGGCAGGGAACATGAGCAGTTTTCCTGACTCCGCACATTCCAGGTGCAGTTAAGTATAAAATTTGGAAAGGAGAGTATCTGGATTTGTTTGAGCTGATCAATGCAGAAGGGATCCAATGGCTAGTGGAAGCAGAGTCCTCTAACAGCAAGGCCTTGTTGGCAGCTTTAGTGGCATTGGGAAGGCAGAGTGTAGGTACATTTTGCCCTAGGACATGGGATAATTGGGTGGTTGGCTTTATTTATTTTATGGCAATGCAGCTGGAGAAGGATGGGTCTTTGGCCCTGCCACTTCTAGGCTATTTCCTTACCATTTGTGTTGCTCAACGGTTAAGGCCGGGTAATGCTTGGCTTTGGTAGATCAGCGTTTCTGCAAACGGAAGGCTGTGGACCAGTCACTTTGTTGGGAGGTGCGTCATCCAGATCTATGGTTGGCTACAATGATGGATAGTTACAGTGGCTTTAACAGAAGGTTGAGTGGGGCAGAAACAGCGGGTGTGTGTTGGTCATTTAATAGTGGCTCCTGTTCATGGGTGGGGTGCAAATTTGTACACGTTTGTTCAAGATGTGGAGGGGGTCATTCTGCCATTGGCTGTGGTTGGCAAGATCTGTCCACCTAGAACTCTAATACTATGGGTCGTGAGGGTGGATTTGTTGGACAAGTCTTCTTGCAAGTCTTTCAACCGGTCCGGGGGAGGGGTAATTTTCGTGGGTCCCAGGGATTTGGACTCGGGTTCTTTAGAGGCAATAGAAGAAGGGGCACTGTTCCCCATTAAGCTGGAGGTTCTCCGGGGTATGCTTCATTGGTTTCCAGGTCTGGCCATCAAAGAGGAGATAATACAACGATTTCAAGGGGGGTTTCCTATTAACTCCAGCATGGGAGAGGGTGGGGGGGTTTGCAAGAATTTATGATCTGTTCAAGGTAAAGAGGACATCTTGGAGGTTTTACTGGAGAAAGAGTGTCGGGCAGGGCGGTTATTGGGTCCTTTTAGTACTTACAGGGTGTCGCATTTGGGGTTGGTGCTGAAGAAGTGAGTGGGAGAATTCAGAGTGATACATCACTTGTTGTATCCGGAAGGGAATTCAGTAAATGATTTTATTGCAGAAGAGGAGGTTAGGGTGCATTACACTTCCTTAGATGATGCAGTGAAAGTGATTAGGGAATTTAGGGAGCCATGGTTGGTTAAGGTCAACACTGAGTCAGCTTTTCGATAGTTGCCTATTAGGAGTGAGGATTGGCCACTACTGAGCATGTGGGTAGGAGATATGTACTACTTCGATAAAGCTATGCCTATGGGTTTTTCAGTGGCATGTGCAACTTTTGAGAAGTTCAGTACAGTACTGCATTGGATATGGCAGCAGAGAGTGGGAACTCAAAAGGCAGTGCATTATTTAGATGATCTTTTGTTGGTGGGCGAAGGAAAGGTAGGAGCACAGGAGGGGTTGCGGAAGTTTACGATTATGTGTGAGGAGCTAGGGGTACCATTGGCTCAGCATAAGATGGAGGGTCCGGCAAGAGCATTAGAATTTCTGGGATTAACAGTTGATGTGGAGCGGGGACTGTTTTGTTTACTCGAGAATAAAATAGAGAGGCTTAGGTCGGTGATACATTTGGTGTTGGGTAAGGATAATATTCGAATTTGTTCAGTTATGGAGCTGCTTGGGCTTTTGAAGTTTGCCTGTCGAGCGGTGCACCCTGGGTGAGCTTTTTGCAGGTCAGTGGCATATTTGTTGAAAGGGGGTCAGAGCAAACACCATTGGGTTAGGTTGACCCAACTGGTGCGGGAGGACTTGGTGTTGTGGAATGGGTTTTTGCATGAATTTAATGGGATATCTTTTTGACAGTCAGACTGGGTGGGGCAGGAGGAACTTCAGTTGTTTACGGATGCAGCTGGGGGTGCTGGCATGGGGGCCTATTTTGGGGGTCAGTGGTTTCCGCTGAATGGCCACCGGATTGGGAGGAGGTATGGAAGCAGGATGTGGCCTTTCTAGAGTTGATGCCTATATGGGCAGCTTCTGTGGTGTGGAAGGAGCAATTGAGGGGCAAACGTGTAGTTTTTCACTCTGACAATATGGTGGTAGTGAGGGCATTGCAAAAGAAGACGGCTAAGTCGGGTTTGTTATTGTTGGTATTACTTAAATTGGTTTTGCAGAGCCTCTTAATAAATTTTTGTTTTACAGGAGTGCATGTGCCTGGCATAAGGAATGAGATTGCTGATAGCTTGTCCCGATTTCAGTTTTGCAGGTTTTGAGGGTTGGTTCCATGGGCGGAGGAGGTGCCAGAAATCCTGCCAGAGGAGGTGTGGAATCTTGGGTCGATGTAGCCAGCTGGTTGGTACGGCATTCCCGGGCCCCTTCTGCGAGGAAGGTGTATGGTAGGCCTCTTTCTGATTTTAATCAGTTTATTTTGCAGCTGCCAGAAGAGGAAGGGGTATGGTCGGAGGAATTACTACTGTGATATGTAGCTCGTGATTGGGGGTTAGGCAAGGCTTTGCAGACAGTTAAGGTGGATTTGACTGCAATTAGCATTTTCGCTGAGGTAGCGGGGTTGCAGGATTTCACTAAGTCTTGGACATTAGGGTGTATGTTGAGGGGTTGGGGGAGAGTGGTGGTGGAATGTAGGGATATTCGATGGCCGCTTACGAGGGTTATATTGAAAGTTTTGTTGAAAGGGTTAGGTTTGTTGCAAAGGGGGTCTCCGGATTACTTTATGTGGGGTGCATTATGTACATGGTTATATTTTGCCACTTTCCATATTTCAGAGTTATTAGGCTCGTTATGTTGGAAGGATGTCATTATAGGGGAGGGTGATGTTACTATTGCATTAAGGAGGAGTAAGACAGATCATTTGGGTAGGGGATGTTTGGTGGTGCTTAAAACTAACAAGAATCCTTGCCTTTGTCCAGTAATGTGGGCAAAAGAATTTATGAAGAGGTGGAAGGGGAGTGCGGATCAGTTGATTTTTTGTTCAGTGGATGGGAAGGTGGTGTCGAGTAGTAGATTCATAACTTTGGTGAGGTGTGTTTTACGTTGCATGGGATTTCCGGTGGAGAGGCTTGCAGCTCATTTGTTCAGGATCGGTAGGGCTTCAGATTTAGCTAGAGAGGGTAGTTCCATTGAATTGAATAAGAGAGTGGAGAGGTGGTCTTCAAATGCATTTTTGTCATATATTAGATAAGTTGTGGTCTGATTATTAATTTTTTCTTCTTTTCTTTTAGAGAAGCACATTATCATCTTGAGGCATTCATACATCCATTGGGCAGAGATGCAGGCTTTAGTTAGGGATGATGGGGTAAATTTGGGTTTATCACATTTAGGGTGGTCAGTGACTTGCCATGGTGTTAGGGGTCTTAGGTGGGATGGGTTGTTGCATGAATTTGAGAGGGCTAAACTGAAGGTGGGTTGACCTTGTATACTGCTCATTCATTTAGGGGGCAATGACTTGGGCATTGTTTCTAAAAAACAATTAGTGGACATTATTCTGCATGATTTGATGAGATTACAGGCATTGTACCCGGGTCTGGAAATTGTGTCGTCAGAGTTGGTTCCTCGTTTGTGTTGGAGGGCTGCATATAGTTATAGGGCGATTGAAAGAGTCAGAAGGTGTGGTAATCAAAGGCTGCCTAGGCAATTAAGAATTTTGGGGATGCATACCATTGACCATAGAGATTTTCCAGATGGAGAGGAGTCTTGGTATCGAACGGATGGAGTACACCTTAATGACATAGGATTGGATCTTTTTAATTTGCATCTGAAACTCTTTTTAGAGGATATGATTGCAGCTAGGGTTTAGGAGGGGGGAACAGCCTGGGATCTGGCTGGTGGCAGAGAAGAGGGACAGGATTGTCCTCTTTGGTTCCCCCTCTAAAGAAGGTGGTTATTGGTTAATGGTTTGGTATGGAGTTGAGGTGAGTAGGTACGCTGCCTCTTTATGTGGGTGAGTAGGAACGCTGCCCCAGTGGAGGAGGTATCAGGGTGAGCAGGTACGCTGTCCTGAGGTAAATTCAGCCAGGGTGAGGGGTGACGCTGCCCTGAGATCATCGTTGCTGAGAAAGGTAACTAATGTTGGTTTTGTGGTATAAAGTTCATTGTATAATAGAGTTTAATAAAGGTCTGTATAATAGAGTTTAATAAAGGTCGTCAAATGTCTTTATGTGGTTGGTGTGGTTATTAAAAGGGGGGATGGGACAAATGTGGTTTGGGACAAACTAAGTTGTCCCGGTCCCCCGAATAAGGGGTAAAGGGGTGTGGGGAGGGTACAGAGGTAGAAATTTAGGTGAGGATTGTAGTTGGATAGGATAGTGGGATTGTTGTAGTGAAAGGGTTAAAGAGAGAGGGAGATGTGAAAGGAAGTGAGGTAGGGGAAGGAGGGAATTCTGACAGGATTAAGTGTTAGGGATTAAAGGAAGTAGGTACATTTGGCATGAGTTGGTTGCCCTCCCACCCTCCCTTTTTTTGTATATGGATGGAAGATGTGGGCAATTTGAGGCAGAGAATAGGGATAGGGTTATCCTCTTCTGTTCCCCCTCTAATGAAGGTGGTTATTGGTTAATGGTTTGGTATGGAGGTGAGGTGAGTAGGTATGCTGCCTCTTTATGTGGGTGAGTAGGTATGCTGTCCCGGTGGAGGAGGTATCAGAGTGAGTAGGTATGCTGCCCTGAGATAAATTTGTCCAGGGTGAGTGGTGACGCTGCCCTGAGATCATCGTTGCTGAGGAAGATAACTAATGTTGGTTTTGTGGTATAAAGTTCATTGTATAATAGAGTTTAATAAAGGTCTGTATAACAGAGTTTAATAAAGGTTGTCAAATGTCTTTATGCGTTTGGTGTGGTTATTTAAAGGGGGGATGGGACAACACTGGTTTAAAAATTCTCAGTTATAATGCCTTCTCAGTAGCTCATTACCTAATGATCAGTAATTACCCGATCAAAAAAACATTAATTTCCTCCAAAGACAATTATGTCACAGATGGTATTATGACTATTGCACCCACAAACTCTACTCCAAATTGCTATAACCTGTTGGTCGCTGCTCTCCATTCATCAGCTTCCCTCCTCTTTTATATTGTAACAATTCCTAATTTTTCTTGCTGCACATACTTATGTTTCCCTTAATGATTCTTTCTATTCCATGGACTCACCACATGTTCCTGCTACTGTAGATGCTCTTAATCAGCAACACGTACTGTACTGTTAGACCATGTGACTAATGTAAATATTGCTTATAATATTTCCTTCATACTTTGCACACATTTTTACATATCATTTTGATACTTGTGAGTGGTTTACTTGTGTCTGTCTTTCTGCTTCTTGTGTTCCTAGGCTAATGTTGAAAACTTCCATATGAATCAGTGCTCAAGTGTGGTTAACAAACACAGACAAACAGAGAAATAAATAAATAATCTGCTGTGTATTAAAATGATGTTCTTGGAAAACTATGGACAGCTTACAGAACCAGAACTTCAAATGCTTAATATATTGTTCTGGGTCCATCATGTATGGTCACTGTGTCGTTGAGTTACAAAACCGGCATATATGTCACAGTCTCATAGAAACATTATAAACAGGAAAGATGCAAGGAAGCTGTACCAAAAACTACAGTCCTCAATTTATGTAAATACCTATTATATTGGTGGCAGTTCTAATGCAGACTTCATTCACATTATTTCAGCTGTATGTTACACTACTGCTGAGAAATGCCACCACATTTCTAAAAAAAACTTAATAGATCATTTTGAAGGGCATCTATTGATGGCTGCATTATTAAATTATGCTGCTTAGTTTCAGAAACTGGAACAGTCATAGTCTTTTATTATGCATGCCACTGTGAATGTTACATACTGAAACTTTCATCAACAATGGGGACCACAGACACACTGTAGGCTGTGAATGATATATTGGATATTATACATCTTCACAGCACTGCATGCATTCAGTCTTACTGCCATAATGGATGCTGGAAGCTGGCCACAGTGGACTGATGGTGTGTGGAACAGTAACATACAGAAAGAAAATTATTGACTGGCTGCAAAGCTTCTCCCACACCTATTTGTCTTTTTCCAAATGGCACAGCATATGTTCTTTGTCTCCTTCAGAAGATGACAGCAGGCTCTTAACTGTGCAGTTCTTTTCTCTGTCTGTCTGTCCCACCCTCTCTCTCTCTCTGTCTCGGTCTGTTTGTGTGTCTTTGTCTCATACTTGTCTCTCTGTAACACTGCTGCCACTTGACCCAAGCTTTTCACACTGACAGTGAGGACTCTTCCATTGTGCCAAGGGACAGCATTTGCCTACAGTCTGTAATTTGATTTCATGGTCCAAGTCAGTTAATATTGCCCTTTAGTCTTATTATACATTGTAGGACTGAAGCAATAAATTACAGTGTGCAAAGTTTTTCTGATTACATTATCATAATGCTGGGTTCAAAACATTATTTAAATTTAAAACAAATAGTAAGGATTTTATGTGTACTAGCCCACATTAATAATCACATTACTACAAATGGTCACGTTATTACTTTTACCACATGCTTCTTATCCAAAAACTGCTTTCTAGCAAAAAAAAAAAATGTTGTTTTCTAGTATACATGTGACTATAACAGTAAGTAATTATAAAATAGATAATAGATTGACTGCATCTTGTTCATCTGAAAATAAGAAATCAAACAGCCAGCCACAAGACATATGAGATAGTACAACTTATCCAAAGGTTTGGCAGCCTTAAAGTTCGGTACTACTGTTAAGGGACTATATGTACTGCAGCCACTTGTGGAGGGGAGACTTGTCACCCCAAGTAAGATTACTTTTGATGGTGGCCATTTTGATCTTTTAGTTTTAACAGAATGTTGTTTTTTTCCAGTTCATCATTGATGAACTGACATACATCTGACTATGGCAAGTAACTTCAGTGTTATGTACTCCTTACAATTAACTGTGTTAAAATTCAGGTCTTATAATCCTGCAGTTTAACAAACTGATTTTTCTCTGTAATGTTGAATGAAATGTTCACACATTGTGCTGCTTTAAATATATTTGCCTGACTTTTTTAACAACTTCATGTGATTTTGATACCAAATTAATTTATAATGACATTGTGCACTACTTACCCATGGGATATTATAAAGTGAGTGTATGAAGCCAGTTTTCACCACTGCTTTCCGAAGGACAGAGGCATAGTTCATAAATTGGTATTCGATACAAGGTACATGGGAATGGTGATAAATGGCTAACAAATTGCCAAACTTTGCTATCAAGAAATATGTTGAAAAGCAGTGCCAAGGGTGGGCATCAGCTAGCATTACTGCTTCTGCTGTCTGCAGTGGGCTAGTTGAGATCAGTGAACTCAGTACCTCAGGGCCAGCTTTTGCTTGTGAATTCCTATTCTGGAAAGTAGTAAGCATGTAAATAATAAAATAATAAAGAGGGAATTAAGGAAGGCAAAAACATGCATTTCCAGTTTTTCTTCCTAAGATATGATTTGCATTATGTCAGATACAGGATATTTATGTACAACTTGCTCATTAGTTTCCAAAATGGGAATGACTGAATGTTTGCACTCCTACCTACTATCTCTACTACAAGTGCTTAAGCTGTTTCTACATAAGAGTAGAGATTGTTAGAAGTTAACTATATAGCAAGTAGGATTGGGCATTTTAATTTCAGTTCTTCATTTCTTTCCACCCCTTTCTTGAAAATATTCATAGCTAGTTGCATGATAATAGTAACATTTACCACCACCACTACATAAAAGGAAATACAACACCTGGCACATGCAATGATCCTTTATGTTTAAAAGAAGTATGTGAAACAACAAGGCAGTTTTCATCTTGTAGACAAGTATGGCACACAATGTGACTGATAAATGGAAAGGTTTTCTTACTTGTGCAGTGGTACATCCCATGGTTTCTGAAATGCAACATGCCTGCCAGTGCAGTGGAACAGTGATGGGGACGCATGTTTTTGTGATAACAACTAATCTGGTTACCATGTAGTCAATAGAAGGCAAGTAACATATACGAAGAACTAATTATTGTAACCACTTGGAACCAAACAGGAAAATACCACCAAGACCAGGAACTATTACCTTCTTCAAATTTTCAGCAAAAGTTCATTTATTTGATAACAAATATGCTGAATAGCAACAAATGGCATATAACAGCAAAACAGTCTCTCTTGTATGAAATAACAACAAACAGCAGCAGGATAATCTCTCTTAGCACTTCAGCTGAAACAGCCTTTACAGAGTAAATACCTGAAAAAACACATCTTTTATATAAAAAAATTCAGGATCTAAACCAATTAATTAAACACTTATACTATCATACAATCAATTAATTAAATAAAAATTACTTAAATATTTAAAAAGCCCTTACATTCAGATAAAACTTTTCCAATGGCATTCTTTATTCAATGCTATTGGTTGTAATGTATTATATTTCAATATAAAAATTGATTCCTTTTTTCTAAGTAAATATTTAATCCTATCTTCATTCAAAAATCTTGAATTAATTTGTTCTAAGACTGGAATTTGTAAACTGCTAAAATCTCCCTTGTGTTCCCTATTAAAGTGCTCTGCTACTGGGCTTATAACCATATTATTTCTGATGTCCCCCACATGTTCCTTAATTCTTTTACGCAGGCTTCTTCTACTTTCTCCTGCGTAAAAACTATCACAGGGGCATGTAATGGTATACACGATGCCCACTCTGTTGCTAGGGAAACATCCTTTTGTTTGAAACATCTTGCCATTGATTTTTTTCAAATGTTGCTACTATGTGCTGGCATATTGTGCACTTGCCAGATGGTATAGTGCCTATTTCACATATTACCCCTGTTATACCTTCCACTGGTGTTCTATAGGAACCATGAACCAAAAAATCTTTTAAACTGCCACCCCTTTGATAGGAACATTTTAACCTTACTTCTGTAAGGGATGGAACTTCTCTCTTTATTATGTTCCAATAATCTCCCAACAACTTCTGTAACCTTGTTGAAAATAATGTATATTTTGCCACAAAAAATAGTGCTTGATTTGAAATTAACTCTTTCTCTGTCTTCCTATATTTTTTACCTTGACTTATGTTCTTATCTTTATCTCTATCTCTATCTCTATATATTCTGGTATAACTATCTGAGATGGTTCCCTCATCATATCCCCTATTCAGGAACATGGTAATTGTTTTTTTGGCCTCCCTTTCAGAATCCTGTATGTCACTGCACAGTCTTTTTATTCTCAAGATCTCTCCATAGGGGATGGCTGTCAAAGTGTGTGCTGGATGGCAACTAGATGCATGCAGCATGTGGTTAGGCTGTTTGAACTTTCTATATATTTTAGTGTTAATCTTTCCATTCCTCAGACCTTCCAAAGTTATATGAAATAGTTCACTTTAGCCCCTTCCTGTAGATCATCATATTTAATGTGAAACTTGTTATCATTCAAGTAATTAATAAATGAATGTGCTTCATTTTTGCCCCCTTTACAAATGAATATGAGGTCGTCTATGAACCTGAAATATCTTTTTACACAATTCCTATATAATTCACTTCTGTATATATGGCTGAATTCCACCAGGCCCATGAACAAATTTGCATAGATGGGGGCGAATGCCACCCCCATGGCTGTACCTTGCAATTGTTTGTATAGATTACCATCAAATTCAAAGACATCATTAACCAAACAAAAATGCACTAATTCCTTGATGTATTGTGTTCTGGGATTATCTCCCATGAAATAATCCAATGCTTCCATGCCAAACTCATAGGTTCATTATAGGTCTATACTTTACTACTAGGCTATATGCCTATAGCAGCCCCCTTTAATTTTTTAACCTCACCTTATATTAAATGGCTGTGCAAAAAATTTTGTTGTGTAGTTTCCATTAGTTTTGTTGCCAGTCTGTCCTCACAGATATGATTCCTAACTCTCCCATAAACTCCTCGATCTTCCATTCACAGGTCTAGATTTTGAACAGAGTCAGCGAGGTGCTCTGCCCTCCATGGACGGGATTTTATATCTTCCAGCATCTGAGTCTCTCTGTGATATAACGATCCCTCCAGCCGTCCTATAGGTTATATAGTAATAAGGTTAAGTAGTGGTTTTGGTGTGTTTGGATTTTTTGGATTTGAGCATGTCCATTGTCATTCGGGTTGGTTGGACATGTATATCAGGCACATGCACCTCCCTCTGCAGGAGGTATGTTGACTGAATAGAGCTGGAGTTTCTTCAATCTGGCAGCATATGACAGATTTTGGTCCCTATATCCTTGGTGAGGAACTTTTGGGGTCTTTCCAGTTGCTGCAGATGTCGGGAGATACATCATAATGGGGCATTGTGTACGATCATCATGGTCTGAGTAAAGAGTAGTAGGGGAACAATGACCTCACTAGATCTGGCTTAGTGGATTGCCACCTATATGGTAGCTTGGGGTTACCTTGTTTTTCCCAAAGGGTATGACTATACATTTTTGGCGTTTAACTTCATAGTATGCTTGTATATAGGCTAGTAATGTCTACCACTAAAAATACATATTTGGTTCCCACCGTAGTCCTTCTAACATATTTAGAAAGTCAAAAGAATCCCTAATGTAAGATGGTAATTTTAGCACTTCTTTTAATAGAAACTCATGTAAAAAACACTGTCAATTATGGGTGAAATAACCACTGGCTGACACTATAGGACGTCTGGGGGGGTGACACATATTCTTGTGTATTTTTGGAACACAAAAAAAACTTTGTACTATCTTTACTAGAAAAAATTATTTCTATATGAAGAAATGCCTGCCTGATATAGATCAGTGTTGTGACATTATGGCAGGACCCATACCAAAGAACTGTACTCCAGTTTTCTCCAACCTTTCAAAAAAACGCTACCTGACTGTCAAAATTAAATCACCCATATCTATGTTGTATTTACTACAGAAGGTCTGATAGACCCAGTTTACTTATACCCATTATTAGAAAATAAAAACACACTATGGGTACCTTAGCTGAAGTGCAAATAACCCACAAAAAATAAAAAAAAAAACAGTTAAAGACATTTATTAATCATAAATTCACCTTCTAAAGAGGTTTTATCAAGACAGAATCAGAACTCACTTATATAGCTACTCCTTTCAGTAAAATCACTAACACGAGTACATTAATACATGATTTAGAAATACAGCCATACAGCTTTGACAACCAAATTAAAGTTGCATAACAGATGCCCCTGCCCCTCGATAAATAATTCCATAATTCATATAAGGCTTAATGCTGAAATGTTCATTTAGTGTACCATGGAAGGAGACCATGAAAAAAGTTCAACAATACGATATTCATTTCTTTTCTATATCTTCATGGAGCTATTTCAAAATGCATATACTCATGTGCAGCCATACTATATACACAGAAGCACTGAACTTCCCAGGAAGTGATCTTACTTAACTAGGTACAATTAAACAGTCAGTAATTCTGTGATCAGACATGACAACATTTCCTTTTCTTTGATAGACAACTGTCATTAATAGAAAATCAATGAAATATAATACTTATTTTTTATGATTAACAGTTTTTTCCCAAATATTTTACCAAACATTGAAAGAATGGCTGGATGTTCCCTACCAGTTCAACTAGTGTCATGGCAACATTGTGTCCACAGTTAGTCAGAGTTACCTTGAAAGGGCATCTACTCAAGCTGGCTCTGAAATTTGAAACTTTTACTTGTTCCATTGATCAGGAAGAAATAACTGACATGACACAATACCAATCTTTCATGTCAGTTACTTTTTTCCTGGTCAATGGAACAAGTAAGAGTCTCAAAATGTTAGACACAGCTTGAGTCGATGCCCTTTTGAGGTAGCTGTCACTGGCTATGGACATAATGTTTTCATGGCACTAGGTGAACTAGCAGGGAACATCCAGCCATTCTTTAATGCCTGAGAACAAGCCACTGCAGTAGGTTCTGGGATTTCTGCATTATCTTTCTGTTGCTGTAATTGTCTGAGTCCAGGTACCTTAGGTACAGCTTGCAGGTATATCATGCTTCTCCTCAGGATTGTACCATCATCAGTAAGACTTTGGGCTCTGAAGATGTACCAAAAGTCACTGCTAGGGATTTCCATTTCTTTGCCCCATCCATCTTTACTGGCTACAAATCTAGTAGAGAACAAACTGAATATATCCAACTATAGAGCAACTCTTTGGCACATTTAACTTTGTCATTGTCCTCTTCTACATTCTTGTTGAGAACAGGCTTTAACAACGGGTTTGAGTCTGATATTGCAATTTCTGAGCAGACTAGCCTCCCATTAGCTGTGCTGGACTTATTTCAGTTGCACTGTAAGGAGTGTGCCTGTAGGCATTAACACAATGTTTGTTTCTGGTTGCTTAAGAATTAACTTTGCAGCTTTCTGCAGCACCATTTATTTATGGATAAACAGGACCAGAGGTAGTATGAATAATCACACACTTCTTCCAGAACACCTTGAACTCAATAGATACAAACTGAGTGCCATTGCTGCTAATCAGCTCAGTAAGGATTTCACATCTTGCAAACATATTCTTCAATCAAGAAATGACCTTTTGACTAGTAATCTAAGGTAAATGTGTTATTTCAATGCCTCTGTAATAAATGCCCACAACCACAAGATATTTATTTTTATTGAATGTACACAAATCTACTCATCGTTTGCTATAAATCTGCTGACAAAGGAGTAGTTCTCTCCTTTGAGAGGCCAACTCAGGACAGGGTGGCATTTTTTTTCCTGATGTTGAAGACAAGATCATTTGCATATTTTCCAGCTTGTTATTTAAGTTTACCAGCCCCAACTCAGCATTGTACACCACGGAGCACATATTGTTTTAGTCCCCTCAGATAACACCTTTTAGCAAAACAGTGATGATACCAAAATCTTTTCTTTAAATCTTAAGTTATAGTGCGTCGTACCTAATAAGCTTCTTAACTCTTGTATAATTTGTAGCTGCTTATTAGTCATATATAGCTTTTACTTTTACAGGGTCAGGTGGCATCCCCTCACCTGACAGTAACAGATGAGTATATTTTTATCAAATTCACACCTTTTCCTGCTTATTGTAATCCTGTTTTCTCTTAGTCTGTTGAATATGAAACTAGATGTTCTCTCATACTGTTTTTCTGTCTTGTCATAGATTATTATAGCATCATTGTAGTACCTTACATTCTTAATGTCTCCCATGACTGATGTATCACATACTGAAATGTGGGATAAGTACAACGCAGTGCACACACCAAATAATCTTCTGTACTCATCACCTGAAGGAGTGTAGAAAAAGGTAGAAATATTCCTCGTCTCTAGGTGTAGCTTGAGTTGATGGTACCCTCGTCTTATCTGCAGCTTGAAACACTCAACTCCACTCATTTCAGTTTCATTTTATTTTAATTATTTATTCACTTTAACACACAGGTGGGCTGGTCGAGTGACCCTTTTCTGCCATGATGGTGGAAGGGTATATTCTGTTTTGGGAGTAAGTATTTTTTAGCTATTCCCATACATGCAGCTTGGGAAAGTAGGTGTAAGAGCCAATATTATAATTTCAGTTCAGTTACAACTTTGGAGGCAATGCTGCTGTGTGAACACTGAGGTTTATCAGTAGGTCAAGAGCTACACCAAGATAGTTTTGTTATAGAATGTTTGATATTATGCCCGTTTAGACTACTTAAAATTTAAAGGAGGTAAAGCTGATCGTTTCTTTGCTATAGAAAACAGGATGGCATTTGTTTTATTACTGTTAATTACAAGTTTGTTGGTGTGGAGCCAGTTACACAATTCTGAGAGTTTAGACTGTAGAGCATTTTGAGGGGATTGGTGTGTTTTGCTAGCTTTGAGTAGAAGAACATTATCTTCATACATAATTATGTTGTGGCTGGGTAGATCTAGTTTCATATCAATAAATAATGTGAATAGGTGAGGCTCTGAGACAGAGCCTTGAGGGACACCAGTGTTAAGAGTACCTTTTTCATCTAGTTGGTTATTTTTAATAGATTTAGAAGCATCTATCATGAAAATATTTTTAAACCAAGTTATAATGTTTTTGCCAGTATTTAATTTATGCAGTTTTTAAAGTACAGCCCATGATCTCAAAGGCACAATTAATGACCACAAATGCACCAGCAGTAATAAACCCCTTGTGAATGTTGGTGTAAATGGTATCTATAGCTGATAGTAAAGTAGCCTGGGAACTGAAGGAGTTTCTGAAACTATGCAGTTAATCAGAAAGTAATCCCTAACTACTTATGTGTTTAAACAGTTGTTGGCATATTAACTTCTTGAATATTTTCATAAGGGACAGAGGTTAGAGATAGGTCTGTAATATTTAATATTTAATATCTTTAATATTTGATGGCATCTGAACTATAGATAAGGAAATAATGACTGAGTTTTTGACTGATGGAGAGATTGTGTCTGTTGTGAAGAAGACATTAAATAGATATGTAAGGGTTTTTGCAATTTTTTCAGCTGATAGTTTTAGGAAAGCAGGATGCAGTATGCTGAATTTGGCAGCTGATGATTAAAGTTTCATTAGTAGGGGTTTTGTTTTATTTCATTTAGGGCAGTGAAGTGAAAAGTTGCTGAATAAGCACTTAGCTAGACTATTATTGATACTAGGCTGTTAGGTAAAAGAACAGGTAATCCCATTTATTGTGGAGAGAAAAAAGTCCCAAAAGTGATTGTTGAAGAAATTTGGGTTTTGAATTTGCCTACTGGTATGCAGAGATAAGTCAGAAATATTATTGGAAAGTTGTTGTATTTATTTCCTGGAATATGTTAGGGTATTTTATCTTTGCCTTAAGTTAACTGTCATGGCACTGTTAGCATCTGTTCTGGTAGACTTTCTTAATTTAGAGTGCTGTTTATGGAGACTATGATTGGAGGAGCTATGCTTCTAACTTTTCCATGTCTTGTCTTTGCCCTTAATTTTATTTTACATCATTAGTCAGTCATAGACATTTCTGTCCTCTAATTCATTTCCTTTGTTTGTTTTTGGTAGGAAGAGAGTTTCCTGGGTATTAGAGATGCTACTGATGCAGTAGCAAAGAGCAGTTGCTGAATAAGCAGTTAAGCAGTTGAGCTTGCTAGTTCTGAGGAAATGGTTTCCCTGTTATGATGACTAGGCGGAACTTCTTTCCATTCTGAATGATCACCCAGATAATATAGGGCAATGGTCATAGTCTGTAAGTACATAGGAAAGGATTAGGCTAGCTGCCCTTGTAGGCCATTTTAAGTCTAGAAAATTCCTAATTTTGGTGCTTGAATTAACCTGTCTCATTTGTTTTTAGACTGGTCTTAACCATTCTGTTGTTGATAATTATATATTATCCCTAGTGAGAATAACTGGGATCATATCATAGATAATCTGAGGGGACCCATGAATGGGATAAAGCATTTAGGAGCTGCATCATTCTAGCAATAGTACAGGGGCAGTCCTGTGGTAAGTTTTCTATTTCCCATCCATAGATCCAAATTGTGCTTGAATATTGACAGGGATGAGCTTTGTTTTATGTACATGGGAGTCTGTTGCAGAACAGCTGTATCCTTTGTGAGAAATACCTGTCCATCCTAACTGTTCTGTTGGCATTGCAGAAGAGGTTTAGATACGTGGACCAAGTATTTCTGTTGTCATTTGACTTACTGATGTGCAGTAAGTCCATCAGTAATGGGTTGAAGGATTCCTTATATGACACACACAAGTCACCTCTTAGCAGTCTGTAGGATACTGTGTATAGTGACAGGCTTTGAGTAGGTTCATGTAGGACAAATTTATGAAAATGCAGGTAAGTTTGGGAGAACGTGAGTGCTAGAACATCTATGTTTTATATTAGTTAATCTTTGCTCTTGTGGGTTGTTTTACTATTTGTTCAAAATTAACTGTACTAAGCTTTCTTAAAAGGTTTTTTACATCCAGACCACTGTCACTCATCTTAAAATAATACAGGTTTTATTTATTTTTGTAGGGAACGTGCTGAAAATTGTTTGCTGAATAGTACTCAAGGAAGAGAGTGGTGATATGTATACAACATCAATGTAGAGGTTAAAATGGTTAATTACAGCAATGCGGCAAGTATCCAATTAGGACTTTTGTCATCCAGTGGTGTTGAAATAGCATGATGTAAGCTTTTGACATGGGGGGCGTTATATGATGAGCAGCATGACTCCTCCCTATTTCTAATGCCAGGCCTATTATCTTGGCGTATGATACAGTTATTAATAAAAATTGAAGAACAGGGGTTATCTTTAGTCTATGTTTCAGTTAGGCAATAATGTATTGTTTCTGAAACTAAGTCTAAACTTCCAGTTAGGTCCATTTGTTGTTAATGCTGCAAGGCCTGATACTTCCTACATTCAGAGGGTACTATTGATGGTTACTTGTGAGAGAAGGCAAGAGCTTTTTTTGCTCATCGGTGGCCCCGAGTTTGAGATGTATATCCTATGCAATGCCTAGCTTCTCTGCAAGATCATATAGCTTGCACAATAGGCCTTTATATTTATTAAGTGGAGATTTGCTACTGTTAAGAAGACAGATTTGCATGATTTAGCCTCTTCTTGTGATATAGGAGTTGTATGTAGTCTTTGTAGAATGGGCATATTTCTATAGGGTGTTTTTGTTTTCTGTCATATGATTTGTAGTAAATGGGAAGTTGTTAGACATGGGGAGTTTGGAGAAGTATAATGGCAGAGACCATTATGGTTAGGCTGGGAGAAACTATTGTAAAGATGTGGTTTGTAGTGATGATTTAAAGTAATGTTAGCTGTAAGTTGCATTATGGTTGGACATTTAATTGAGGAGGAAGCATCATCACATTATATAGCTGCACTACAGTGACTACTTTTAGTTTCTTTTCATGCACAAAAAGCTTTTCTTGGAAGGAGTTCATTTTTCACCTATCTGATGTACTTATAGCAAAAGTGGCTGATGGGAGGAATCATTGTAATCACAGTACAGATTCTTATTAATTTTGTTGGTAACCCTTTTCCTGTTAAAACTGATAAAAGATGGTTAAAATTGTAGAATTAAAGGAATATGTAGATATATTTAATAAAAGAAGCTACGTTATAAAATGTGCTGACTTAGAGAAGACAGTGCATTAATTACAGTTTAAGCAATGTCAGGACATAATCATAACATCTATTACTTTAAAAATAAAATGCTGATGTCTTATATTGCCAGTGTGCTTGTCTTTCGGTTAAGTAATAAAGATTAAATAAGATTTTATTTACAAACCTGTTCCTACTTGTTTGTTTAAGACACAAACTAAATTAATGCTACCAACATCTGATGGATTCTCCGTACACATGATTTGCATACAGGTGGTTGCAGAGCAGATAAAGGCACCCATGTCAATGGGAGTTGGATTGCAGGTTATGGAGCAAAAATATCCATATCCAGCCAAGAAAATTCTCCAGGATTCTTTGGATGTAGGAGTGTAACTCCAGGCAAGACTGACGAAGTAGGAAAAGATAACTTTTCTCTTTTCCATCTTTTTGACTTCCAAATGTCTTCACAAAAGCTGCAATATTCAGCTTGTCAATGGAATGGAATGTGATCTGTTATAGAATAACAAACTCACTTTGTATGTTATTTTAAAGAGTAGCATACCCTACTGCACTGTGCATGTCATCAGCAGGCTTGACACCAGCATCCTAAAACTTTAATATTATTAGTCTGTGTTCACACAGTCAAGAGAAGTTGGACTACACCTTTAGCCATCTTCTCTTCAAATGTGCAAATTCATAATGGCAGCACTAAAAAAGGGATACCCTGAAGATGATGCCTGTCACATGGGGCAGCTTATGACTGTTTTAGTAACCACACTAAAAGGGTGGTGCTGCGGTAACGTTGTTGCCTCACAGTAAGACGTTGTCCTGTTTATTCTCAGCTAGAGCGTCTTCTGTGTGGAGACATGCGTGAATGGAAATACCTTCATTGAAGGTTGTGCGTCAGAGCTGGCAACTCGGCACATAAAAAATCTACTGCCAATCATTAGCAGACCGGAGTTCCGCTGTGGTGACCCCTAACTGGGAAAAGCCGAAAGACACAACAACAACTAAAAGGTTTCTTTAGCCATCAGTACCCTTTTATTTAAAATAATAAGCTTGGGATATAGCACCCCCATAAAAAAATATTACAACTAAGAGAGCAAACATACCCATAAGGGGTCAACAATCAAAAAAAGCTAATGCTTATTAGACACCCTTTAAAACAATAGTATGGGAAAGAACCTTCTTGAAACTGGAACATGGAACATGGCATAAAATATATAATGAAAAAAGAAAGCAACAGATTTTAATAGCATTCAAAAGTGATTTAAAAAAAATATCTTCATGATGATAACATCCAGCTTCCCACAAGTACCTCACCAGTGTTTAACAATTCTTCCAAATAACTGTTGAACTGCTGCAAATGCAAATACTATAAATTGTTTATGCTATATTAACTTAATAACTACAATTATGTTCTTAGCATTAACAGGTGTAGCTTGCAACTTATTCTTTAGTCCTGCTTTCTACAAATGTTTACTCTTACTGCTTGCAAATATACTTGCAAGTTGTATGTATTCTTATCATCAATAAATGTATCTTGCAATTTATATTTATTCTACTGTCTACAAAAGTACCTTGCAATTTGTTTAACGTTATTCTCCCTCTGGGCCCAGGACATGACTTAAAAGGATAGTTGACCAGTTCGATGACTCAGTTAAGGAATAAATAAATAAAATAATGAAACTGATATTCTGCATCCCAAGGTAAGTGTTGCTGAAACTGTGTGCAAGATGCTGTTCTTCATATTCCAACTTAAAGATGTCGAAGAAATGAATTCATGGTGGCATGATGGTTGTATTGAAGACTGGCATGTTAAACACCATAGAGCAGATTCTTACAGCATCACGTCTAGTTGTTTAGAATGATTTGATGACTTTGATAGCCAGTGTGGAATAATACTACAGTAATTGGGGTGGCATGTGCTGACAAATATTTTCTGCACATATGAGTATGACTAAATGTATTTAAAAAGTAATAAATAATTTTAATAAGAATGCAACAATACAGGATTTTTTCTAGGCCACCTGCATTCAAGTACACAGAAAGAAGGAGAAAAGTGAAGCTAATTTGGAATTAATTCTGCATTCATCCTGCAGACGTCTGTGTTATTTGCAAGAAAAAGAGCACTGCTTATGATAACAGGAATATTTTAGAACAGTAATAATAAAGCTGACATGCTTAGTAGAGCTGGACAAGTCAAGAGCTTGAATGACTAACAGAAGTCATAATGTATATGGTAGCGCTGTCATCTAAATAGAGTGTCATTTAGTCATTATAGTATATTGCTTCCTTTATGGATACTAATTTATATGTGAAAGATGTGAGAATTCCTTTCTTTCTTTCTTATTTTAGGAACGTATTTATATTAATGAATGGTAACCTAATTCAGAAAAGCATTCCAGACAAAAACTTCAACATGTCATAATTAGAATATTATTACCTTGAAAGTATGCATGAAGCCTGGTGAAAAAAATGTTACTTTGTACAAGTTTTCTTTTGCCAGCTCAATGTTTCTGTTTTCTCCCCAAAATATACATACCAAGTCATGAAACAGACTGAATTATAACATGCCATTTTTGGTCAAAAATATTTTTCAAAGCGTCTGCTCTGTAGACTCATGAAATATGGTATATGAAAGCAACAGCCTGACTCTCTTTGAAAAGAAACAGAGACATAGACCTTCAGATGCATAAATATGAATCATTAACAATAGTCTACATAACATTTGTAGTCAGTTGTATGCACTTTCAGTCACAAATTAATAATGTCTACTGATCTATAAACAGAGCAAGCTGTTATTTATATCCATCCCTGAAGAAAAGCACACTACCATGGACATTCTACAGTAACAAGAATACTGTTTAGGAATGACTCTGTTGCTTATCATCATGATTTGTGGTGTTGGATAATGGTGCCAGTGTTATCAGAATTTACAAGATGACAGCCACTAATGTATTTGTTGGCTGCACATGTTTAAATGTAACTTATATTACTGTGTTTGAACCAGAAAGCTTGCAAACCCCTTAGGCTTGTGTATCACAAAACAATAATGTTTGCAGAAATTTTCCACAGGATTAGCAGAACTAATAGAAATTAATTTATCGCTGCATACATTTCAGCAGGAAATTCTAGTTAAGCAGAAAGCAACATTATGTATACAGAAAATACTAAAAATGCTAAAGCTGAATAATTCATACACTAGAATCCATAAGGGGTATATGATGTCAACATATTAATTAAAAATATTTGAAATATTGGACAGAGTAATTTGCTTTCAGAATATAACCTTATTTTCTGTTTGTATACCTCTGGTGGCTTCCCTTGCATTATACAATACCACTTTTAAGTAATCATTTATTTATCACATGCCTGATTAGTGAAGTGAGATCTCCAAAACATGATCCCTGCATCAGCCTATTGAACAGATTCATGTGTGTTTAGGGAAGGGATGTCTACTTTTAAAGTAAACTATAACTACTATGGCAATTGAAACATTTGTGTTCATATATATTTACCATACAACTTTAAGATGGCATAACACAGATGCATAGGAGTCAATGCTGGATACATGTATTCATTTTACTAACAGCTGTGATTACTGAAGCAGGAAAGACCATGTAACACCCAGCATGCTATATGATAACTTCCCCCAAAGAAATGTAACTCCTCCTTCACACCACTTTACATAACTTCTAGTTACCCTTCTGCGCCTCTCACTAAGTGCTATTTAATGCCTCCTTTCTATCCTATTTCCCCACCCTTTATATGGAGAAGAGAGTTGTCTGGTGTGAATGCTCAAACATGATACATGGGTTGGATGTTGTGTTCCTGTTTGTGTCGTATGGCTGCTACATGCAGTTAAGTTGTATTCTTGTGCTCTATCTGTCATGTCTGTCATGCCATGTCATTCAATGCAAATAAACTGTATTCCTATGTCTTATCTGTGATCTCTGCCATGCTATTTACATGCAGCTAATCTGTATTTCTGCACCTTATCTGTGATGTTTGTCATGTTATTTACATGCAGCTAAGCTATATTCCTGTGCCTTGCCTATGATGCTTGTCATTTCATTTACATGCAGCTAAGCTATAGCCCTGTGCTTTGCCTGTGATTTCTATCATGCCGTTTACATTCGACTAAACTGTATTCCTGTGCCTTGTTTAATTTGCCTGTCATGTCATTCACAGAGTTACTATAATGCTTCTGTCACAGGACAGCCTAATGCTATTTATTATCAGTGTGCCTCTCTTTCCTTATGCTATGCTTGGGTCAGTATGGTGCCACTTTTTCTATGCCTGAGACATATCTGATTATATGTGTCACTCTTCACAAAATGACCTCCATGAAAATTAACTGAATCCCATCATAAGTATGATTGCAATTCTGAAAGAAATGCCTGTCTGGGTGTTTGATAAGTTCTACATTTTTAAAAAATGCAGAAACTGTCACAATCAATCTATGAACATGCTTATTGCTATACCTACACAAATTCTATAGCAATTCATTTTAAACTTAACTTTTTTTTATGTATTTATCTGTTTGTTTGCTTATTTATTTAAGATTATTTGTATTTTTTTTTAATCTAGCAGGTTATTGTTGATCCGAGAGGGATCATAGCTGAGATTTTTGGACATCCCTCTGCAATGAATATAGATTTAGGCATAAAAAGTATGCTTACATTGGAAACAACAATTACAAATTGAATTGGTATGCACAAAAAATTATTTTTCTTAGATTTACCTCTAAGCATGTCTAAAACATTTATTTTTATTAAATAGCATGACAGACAGCTATAATATTTTGATAACTTTGCAATATCTTTCAGAGTCATCTATTATTATATGTGGGGATCACTTTGTCATTAAGGAAGTTAATGATACAAGATACGACACGGCCCTGGAATGTAGAATAAAAACATCTTTGAATTGCGTAAGCCAATGGACATGAAAGCATGTACTTTTTTATTTTATTTATTTTTATTTATTTATTTTACATTTGTTGACCGGGCTAGTCTAACTGGATACATGTCCATTTTCAGTAGAGGCCCGGGGAGAAAAGCTCCACTTTTAAACTAGATAAAATCAAGACAATACAAAAAAGATACATGCAATATGTAAAGTAAATAAGAATTTCTTCATCAACTTAAGTTATACAGAACTAAAAATATACAGATTTTGAGTACTGGGTTTAATAAGGTAAAATACAGTATTATGACCAAGTGGAAGAGATAGATCATTCAATATTAGTATAATGGGTATGAATGTGCCTTTGAAATGATATAAACAGGATAGGAAAGGTGTATAAAAAGGTTATGAAAGGTGTATAACACAGGGAAGTAGGAGAAATTATGGAGGACAGATAAGTAGGAGAAATTATTGAGGATAAGTACATGAGGAAGTAATTATAGTCATAGTGAAAGAAATAGATTGGTTTATGTACGAGGTGGGAAGATAAGAGTTCACTGAGGAAGGAATATGTAGTAAGGAGCATGCTCAGTGATAGCATGATGGGAATAAGATACTAGGATGGGGAAGAGTGATGAAATTGCTAAATACTTCAAAGTGGGTTAAGGAGGAGATATATAGAAAAGGTTATGGTGGGGAGGGGGGTTAGTCAGGGTTAGTACAAGGACAAAGCCATTGTGTTTTTAAGTGAAATTTTAGTTGATTTTTAAAGAGAGGTAATGATGAAAGAGATGTAAGTTTATTAGGAAGTTTGTTCCAAATCTTCCCCACAGAATTAGAGAAAAGAGAATCATCTGCCTTGTTGTGGGATTTCTGGGTGGTAACCAGTAGTTTATTTGCTGAGTGAAGGTTAGAAAGGTTTGTGAAGGGGGAGATGGGGCTACTGAAAATAAGAGTATTACTAGGCTGGTATAGTATTTTATGAGTAATGGAGAGTTGTTGAAATTTTAGCTGGTTATTTAGTTCAAGCCATCCTAGAAGTTTTAGGTTTAGACAGTGATGTGTTCTAAATGATGACACAGTAGCAAACCTGGCAATATTGTTATAAGAAGTAGACAGTTTGTTTAGGTTGCTTTTGGAAAGATTAATATAAACTGGGGAGGCATAGAAGAGAGTGGAGATCAGATGGGTCTGGGCAATAGTAGTTCTGGCTTCTGGCGTAAGAAAAGGTTTTATCCTATATAAAGATCCAAGTTTTCTGTTTACAGTTTTGATGGTGGCATTAATATGAGCGTCAAAGTTGAGGTTGTGGTCAATCAATACACCTAAGAGTTTTGTACTTTAAAGTATTTAGGAGTAAATCTGTCTGTCACATAATCTGTTTATGGTAGTCACTGTGGCAATGGAGCTCTGAAATCCCGTGTCCTACTCAACCATTTCTTAACTGCCAGAGGAGTTATGCTTAGAGTCTAAAAAAAATGCTTGTGATTGTTTATGGATTTGAAAAGTTTCCTAAGTATGTTTATGGCAAAATAGTTTTCACATGGGAGTGGTCATAAGCCTTTACAAACCATTTTCTAAAAGTAATTTCATAAAGAGCAACCATGGTTGCAAATAATGCTCATAAATTTGAAAAAATATAATCTGCACATTGCTCACAAGTCATGACAGCAAATGCATGTAACAGATATGTAAGGTTTTTTATATGTACATGATCAAAATGAGAATCTCTTGGGGAATAAACTAGTTATTAACCATGTTCTTCCTCAATTATCTTTGACAGAATAGCAAGTCAGAGAATGTTATAAATATACTGAGGAAAAACAAATGAGAATGTTGAATTACCTGGCTGATTTTCATCAAACGTACCAGGAAGGTTTGGGGCAGACTAGGAATGTGGCATTCCAGATGAAATTCTTCCTTATCTATCCATCTGTCTATCATTCTATCTATCTATCTATCTATCTATCTATCTATCTATCTATCTATCTATCTATCTATCCATTTATCAATCTATCTATCTGTCTGTATCTATCTATCTATCTATCTATCTAGCTAGCTATCTAGCTATCTATCTGCCTATCTATCTATCTATCTATCTATCTATCTATCTATCTATCTATCTATCTATCTATCTATCTACCTAGCTATCCATCTGTCTATCTCTCTCTGTCTATCTCTGTCTGTCTCTCTCTCTCTCTCTCTCATGTAGAGGTAAATTATATTTTGTGTCTGCTGTTCATCTCATTCCCTCCATTACAGCTCTTCTTGGTGTGTACCTTTAACTCCCAGTGGGTGTGGCTTGAGCCTTTAAAAAATGAAGTTATCACTTTACAGTTCTAACAAATACTCATTGACATAGGTCAAATATCAATACAATTGTGTTTGCCATCATGTATGCTTCAAGATTAAGTGTTCTAGCATGATTTTGGAATTATCAATGCAAATTTGAACAAGCAATATTTGACACCAAGAGGCGCAGTAGGAGGTAACTGCAGAAATCTGTGGAGGCACAGTTGGCTGTAATGAGTTTTAAAGCAGGCAGGTTAACTGTACTCATTTCAATGAGACAAAGAATAATAAACATAATATCTTTGCTACTTTTGGGAATAGTTAAGTACAAATAAAGATTGTGTAGTGTGTTATTCTGGCCAGTGATATTCAAGTGGAGTGAACAAGTAGTGTTGCAGTGTGCTGTCATTAACCTGTATCAGATTAATAATTCTGCAGTGTTGCTGCACTTAGTTCCAGAAAAGCATATTCCAGAGATGACATAAATCTTTTCTTATATCACAATGTTTTCCACCTGATACATACTCATAACTAGTGGACATTTCATAAAATGATTTAACTGCAGCTTAATACTTTAAAGTAAGGTGTCATACTTTCACTGAAGTCTATATGTTGAACATTTGGCATTCTGAATGGTGTGATGTCATACAAAAGTCCTCAATAAGCAAGTGCAAAACGCAAGAGTTTTTCAGATAATGTGTAGTTGTAGCATATTGGGTGAAGTCCAGGGTATGCACAGGCTAAAGACAGTGCAAGCAGTGAATCGCTTGATGAAGAAGACACAGAGCAGTCGCAGGGACTGTCATACAGCCTTGTTGTAATATAAAAGCATTTGAATGTAAGACATTGTTCTGGCACCAGCAAAACTACTGAGGGATTATAGAAAAATCTGAAATCCTCCATGAACTTTGTTATCTCCCAAGTATTTGACTCGGGTGCAAGACAGACAAAAGTGGAAACAATCAGATAGAGGTATTATTTTAAAAGACAAACCAGAGTTCTTTTGAAGATGAAGGGAAGACAGAATGTCAAAATTTACCAGGGTTTGTCTAGGCATAAACACAAACAGCTAACTTAGTACAGTTGTATAAGTTGAACATACCATAACAGTAGATGTTCAAATGGTTGCTGCTGCAGTAGCTTTAACTATATCCTGTCAAGGATATAACAGCTGGTCAACTTCCAAAGCTTTAGAGCACCTTCCACAAGCCCAGACTGTCAAGCAGCTCAATATGGACTGACCGCTCTGGGTGCAAAGCCCTTCCATGCATTCCAGCAAGCAGAGAAAAGGATATGAGCCCTTACAGGACAATGCAAGGAATAACAAATAAATAAATGTCCATACTCTGGCATAAAAAACACACCAAAAAACAAGGGAGGTGGAGGGAGGGAGCAACTATTGTAACAGTGATAGTTAGAACATCTACTGTTATGGTAAGTTCAGCTTACACAACTGTACTATGTTCTTCAAGTCGATCACTGCTGCAGTTGCCTTAGCTTTATGGTTAGATTACCACAGCTAACTATATTTGAGAGGAGGAAGAAGAAGAGAATGCTCCTAGCAATACAAGATCTAGACGAAGGAATAATGTTTATAGTACTTTGTAATATGTGCAGAGGACCAAGTACCGACTTCTTGAATACTCCTAGAACCCAACCCTTACCAAAAAGCCATAGATGAAGCCAAGGTCCTGGAAGAGTAGGCCTTGACCCTGCCTGGACTAGATTTGTAATGGTGAGTATAACAAAAGATAAAAGCCTTAGACAACCATTTGGAAGTAGTCTGTTTTCACACAAGTTGTCCCTTCTTACCTTTATAAGAAATTAATAATTGATCTGAAAGATTTAGTTCTGTCAAGATACTACCTGTATTGTCTGTGGACATCAAATGTATGGAGTATCTTTCTCCCTCATTTTTAGATTCAGGAAAAAACAGGGTGATGGATAGTTTGGCTTAAAGTAAACTCAAATGCCACTTCAGGCATAAAAAAGGATTAATTCTCAAAGAAACCCTATCCTTATGGAAAATGAGGTAAGGCTGACTCACAATAAGAACTTGCAACTCAGATGTTCTTCTTGAAGAGGTGGGAGGAATCACTACAACTGTTTTCCATGTTAAGAACCTCAAGTCAGACAGATTCAAATAGAAAAAGAGTTAGATTCTCCAACACAAAATGAAGATTTCAAGGAGGGGCACCAGTTTAAATGGAAGCCTCTTATGCAAAACTCCTTTCAAGAACATTTTAACATGAGACTGCCTTGAAAGAAGAGGATCCAGGGGCAGACATACTGAAATGGCTGATAAATAAACCATGACAGAAAAATAAAAAGGCAACAGGAACAGTAACTCACACAAATATTGCAAAACCAGAGAACAACTAGTCCTGATCAGGTGCTCATTATATTGTTGACACCAACTAGAAAACATTTTCCATTTGTTAATATATGATTTTCTAGTAGCAGCCTTTCTTGCCTCCATTAGTATCTGCTGCACTTCTTCAGAAAACAATCTCTAAAAGGAATTAATACCGTATCATCAAGGCAGTCAATTGAATATGACTGATGTCAGGGTGTATCAAACACACCTATTTTTTATGAGGAGATCCATTCTATGAAGAAGCTTGTGATAATTTGCCCCTGGCAATTCCCAAAAGAAGAGAGAACCACATATGCCTGGGCCAGACATGAGTGTCAGACAGGAGTCACTACAATGATTTTGGGGGAGTCCTTCTGAATCTTCAGAAGTACTCTAAATATTAGTGGAAAGGGTGGAAAGGCATACAGGATCATTCCTGTCCAAAGAAAAGAAAAGGCATCTGTCTTCTAGGCCTTCTAGCATGGAGTCATGGAACAGAATTTTGCAAGTTGATTGTTCAGCGAGGATGCATATAGATCTGCTTCAAAACTCCCCAGAGATGGATGAAATTTTGGAAGATTTGCTAATCTAGTTTACATTCATGAGGATCTGCCCTTATCCTGCGCAACCTGACTGACTCACAATTTTGCTGTGACTGAATACAGGTTACCTATAGAGTGAGACTGTGCTGTGAAGCCATATCTCAAGCTAACATAGCTAGTTTTCAAAGGGGGTATGACCTGGTTCCCCCTTGCTTGTTGATGTACCAGATGACTGTGGCATTGTCTGTAGCCACTTGAAAAGGTTCTGAGAAACATTGATGGTTCAGAGAGTTGAGTCAAGGCAAGCATCTCTTTGATATTTATGCACTTCTGCCTGTCCCTCACAAGATGCACTTTTGTTCCTCCTGACACTGCTCTCAAAGTAAAGTCTGAAGTGTTTGTGGTGACTGACTGCTTAGGAGCAAGGAGGGAGAAGGAGAGACCTGGATTTAAGGATATCTATTGTCTACACCAAACATGTTCTCTTCTGACAAACCTCAGTACTGGGATCTGAAAAGGTAAATTGTTTTGATGCTGGGACAAAAGAGATTTTGTATACCACTGTATCTTTCTCATGTGCAGTCTTGACAGGAGTATCATGAGAATCATAGATGCCAAGACACTCAAAAGCTACTTCCTCTCAATGATCAACGTATGAGTGGAAAACCTTAGAAATAAATCTAAATAATCTATTGTTTTCCTTGTTTTGAACTGAGGTATCCAGTTAACATCTCAGGAGCACAATCCTGTGTGAGGGAGTAAAGAAAGACTTTTGAATGTTCTCTTTGAATCCCAGCTTGTGCAAGTGATCACTCACCCAAGAAAGAGAGAGAGAGAGAGAGAGAGAGAGAGAGAGTCCTAACAGTTTGAAAAGACTGCAAAATAACCAAGTCATCCAAATATGGCAAAATGTAGATACCATGTAGCCTGCAATGAGCTGTAACTGGAGCTAGGCAATTTGAGAAAACTCTTGGTACAGTGAATAGTCCAAAGGTTAAGGCAGAGAACTGATAATGTGATTTAGACACAAAACACCTTAAGAAATGCCTGAAATCTGAGTAAATATGGATATGATGATAAGCATCTTTTAAATCTAGTGATACTAGGAACCTTGAAAGAGAAAGAAGAGGTAGCAGGTTGTGAAGTGACATCGTTTTGAATTTGGGCACTATCACAAACAGCTTTAGGAAAGAAAGATCCAGAACTGGTCTCCAAGCATTTTCTTTCATGTCTATATTACAAGATCGAATTCTTAGGTGATCGAACACCTAAATATCGAACTTCTAATATCAAACCCAAAAATGTCAAACGGTGCAGGAAAACATGTTGGTCAGACACGGAAAAAAAATAACTTTACACCCAAACTAAGTGGGGTGCTTCACCCCCACACACCCCGACATGGGGGTCTGTGCCCCCTACACCCCCCTAACTAAATATACCAACTCAGAGATCGCTCTACAGTAGACAAAATGGCAAAATTCGGTGAACGACCAAGGGAAATCTTTCCCTGCTTTAAATCGGCTGTTCACTGTTTTTTGCTTTTGATATTACAAGTTCGATGTTTAGGTGTTCGATCACCTAAGCATTCGAACTTGTAATATAGACCCTTTCTTTCTTTGGCACTAGGAACATCCTAAAATAAACCCCCTTCCCCACTTGGGAAGGAGGATCTAGTTTTAACAGTCCTTGGGACAGAATGTGATGAAGAATAGTTGGAAACAAAACAGCTTGATCTGTAGGATAAAAAATTACACCCTGGAATGGAGAAATTTCCTCCCACTGCCATCTGTAAATCTGATGAATGATTTTCCGAATCCATTTGTCTGAAACATTCTGTTGCCAAAAAAAAAAAAAAATAGAGAGATAGACCTTCTGGAAGAAGAAAGGGCCCAGGGTTGGAGGGGGTCACAAGGCCTCTTAAACAGTCATTAATCATTTTTCCACGGTAGGAAAGAATTTGATTCAATTTGTGATTAAACTTAAAATTATTTCAACAACTGAAAGTTTGTTTGCATCATTTTTTCACTATTAGACATTTTGATTATACCAAAGTATTTCATTTGATTGCTATTCCAATAGAAGTTAGAACCTTTTGTATGATTTTTTAATTTTTTTTATTAATTAATAATGTACTTGTTTTATTATGATTAAATATTACATTCAAGATTTCTTCAAATTGACTCACAGAACCAATTACATGTTCTAATGAATTATCAATATTTCCTGTTGTTAGTAAAATATTATCAGCAAAGAGGTGAAACTTAGTTTTAAATCTACAATTATTTTGATACCATTAGTGTTCTGATTTGATCTAATACTATTGGCAAAAGGTTTTAAATCTAATCTAATCTAATCTCTAAATATAGAGACAGCATGCATCCTTCTCACATATATAAAATATTATCAAGGGACAAGTCATGCGTATTTCTAGATTAGATAATGTAGAAGTCAAATTTAATGAGGATATTACTAGACTTAGTGATGAATTAATAGAACATGGTTATAAGCATGGAGAGAAAAATAGAGGTATACAAGAAGTACAAAGTCTGAGAGCTGATAGGGCCCAACCATATATGTATGGCCCAAGAATGACTCATGAAAATACATCTAGAACTAATTATAGTAACAATGGAGTGAAAATAACACTAGAATATTCTAATAATGTAGATTGTGTTTGACAAATTATTAGTAAGAATTGGTTTATATTACAAGCTGATAATGAAATCAAGCAAGTAATTGATAATAGACCACGCTATAGTTACAGAAACAAAAATAATTTGAGGAGACTGTTATGTCATACAAACAAGTCTTATAAAGTAGATGTAAGAGGCTTACAAAAATGTGGATGTTGTAACATTAGCGAAGTGCTAGCATGAGATAATGAGCTTATACATCCCAACACCAATAAGGGTTATAAGCTTAGAGTCTCTGCTAATTGTGCAACCAAGAATGTAATCTACTTAGCTACTTGTAATTTATGTACCTCATTTTATGTAGGGATGACAACTAGGATGCTGAGGGAACGAGTTAGAGAACATCTGGCAGCTATAAGGAACCATGATATGGAAAGAAGTGCACTTGCTAAATGCTCAGCCATGTTTAATTATACACATAGATTCAGTTTTAGAGTAATAGAATGTTTGAGATCTAGTCTAAGATTAGAAGATTTGAAGAATTTAACAGAACAATGTGAATTAAGGTGGATTTTGGAACTGGAAGCAGACAGAATCCCTGGCCTTAATGGCAGGGCTTCCATTAAATCACACTTAAAAGCTAGACCCTTGAGATTATATATGTTTTATATATGCATTATATGAATTGTATGTGCTATATTTAGTATTTTTTTCTTTTATATGCAGTCAGTATTTATATGTGTGTATATATATATATATATATATATATATATATATATATATATATATATATATATATATATATATATATACTTTTTTATATTGATATATGTGAATTTTTATGTATAGATATGTATATATGAGATATTACTTGGAGTTAAAGATGTGAGTTGATTTTAATATCTTGATTGCTCTGATTGTTTAATTGATGAACTGTTTCATATGTATACATATCTATATATATATATCTATATATCTATATATATATATATATATATATATATATATATATATATATATATATATATATACATATACATAGAGTGATGAGATGGGTGTTTTGTAATGGTCTGAGGAAGCATAATTTGATGTGAAAGCACTTACCTGGTATTAAAATTATATTTTACTGCTTTTAGCCACCTGATTTTGCATTTTATTTATTATTTACTTATTGTTGTGCTATTGAGGTCCACAGTGGCATCGTTGTTTATTGGAATACACTTTTGCAAACACCTACTGGATACTGGGTACTGGGACTAAAACTGTGAAAACAAACATTTAGACACCACAACATTAAAGTCCAAAGGTGAGTTACTAGTAGCAGATGATTTTAATTGTATGTTGTCCTCCACTGATACTACAAGCTCTAAGCCCTTCAGCATGTCCCTTGTTGCTAAGCACTTGAACAACTATATAAAAGATAGAAACCTAATTGACATTAATGGTATAAACATATTATCCTCCCTGAAATATATATCTCACTACTCTTACAGATTTGGCATGCAGACCAATACAGACAAAGTCTTTGTAAACAGTTCTTTACTGGCCAAAATTGATAATGTAGTGCTGACATCATGCCCTATGTCTGACCGGGTCTATATTAGATCACGGAATGCTTAAAAAAGTGAACGGTGATTGATCAAACTTATGTAAGCGAAAGTTTAAAATATTGAAGCAACAGAAACCCAAATTATTTCCTAGGGAAAGAATTTGGTTGTCAATTTCTGTTGCTTTGGTATTTTCAGTGCTGTGGTTGAAAGTTACGGGTCGGGTTCAGGTAAGTGTGCGATTGTGTGGATGTGAGTGTTAGGGCAGGTTAGGTGAGATAGGGTTAGGGCATGGGTTAGGTATGTGTGTGATTGTGTGGACGTGAGGGTTAGGGCGGGTTAGGTGAGTTAGGGTTAGAGAGCGAGTGAGGTGAGGTGAGTGTGCGATAGTGATGGACCTTAGGGTTAGGGTTTGGGTTAACGTAAGTGGATAGTTAGTGGTGTGTGTGTATAGTTTAATGTAGGGTTTGGTGTCAGATTTTAGGTGTATGTGTGTGGATTGCTGTTTGGTGTGCTTGTGTTGTGTGTATGTGTTTTGGATCAGCGATTTTTTTCCATAGGAAAAAAATCATTGTTCTGACAGTTCAAGATTGTAAGCTTTCGCTTACATAAGTTCGATCAATCTCCATTTGCTTTTCTAAGCATTCGGTGTACTAATATAGACCTGTCTGACCACAGTGCTATCACCTTCAATGCAACACTTAATACTGACCCCTTAAACTTCTCCCAGAAACTACCTGCTTATCTAGTAACAGTACAAGGATTTAAAGAATGGTTTCTAAATGAAATACAGCTTTACATAGACATCAATAATAATGGAAAGGTTTCAGATATTATCCTATGGGACACTTTAAAGGTAGTCTTACGTGGTAAAGTCAAAAGTTGGTATATAAATAAAAGGAAAGAGTGGTATAAAAACTGGTAAACATATAATAAGAAATAGATGAACTGAAACTAAAACTTACAGTAAATGACAAATCTGCATTCGCTGACATATATAAACTGAACAAGGAATATCAGGATATAATGCAGCATAAAATATCAATAAATCTGGAATAAAAAAGATTACAATCCTACTCAATTAATCTCAAGAGTATGCACAAAATTGTGATTAAATCTAAACATTTAAATGAAAAAAGTCATATAAAAGAAATAATATACACTAGAACTAATCAGATTATCAAAGTTACAGATCTAAAAAATATCTTATGTTTTAAAAACGATTACAAGAATATTAATAATAATAAGTCATCTACAAGTGATAAAAGTATAGACAACTTTCTTGCTAATAATATTCAAAAGAAGCTATCCAAACACAATATTAATAACATAGATAAACACTTTTCCTTTAAAGAATTAAAGGAACAAATAAAAAATCTTAAGACAAAAAAGGCACCAGGGCTGGATGGTCTAATTCTGGAATTTTACAAACTCTTACCTAATAACATCTTGAAATTCTTACTCAGTGCATTCCAAGAAGTTAAAACTACAGCAAACATCCCTCCCTCATGGAAATATTCTATCATCTCTCCCATCTTAAAACTAAATAAAGAGCCCAACTTTTGAGCATCATACAGGGAAATTTCTTTGCTTAACATTGATTACAAGATATTCATGTCTATCTTAGCAGACAGATTAAATAATATTCTTTCAATACTAATTCATGAAGACCAAACTGGGTTTTTCAAAAACAGAAAGGTACAAGACAATGTAATTAGATTACTGCCCTTAATAGACTTAGCAAAGAAAAAAAAATAGTTTTCTATTTTAAGCCTTGATACAGGTAAAGCTTTTGATGCCCTACCTTGGCCATATCTGTTTAAAGCTACCCAAAAATACAATTTCTTCCCAAATGTTATAGGATTACTTAAAATTCTATATGAAAAGTCCATAGTCTATGTAAAGATTGGAGCTTATCTATCTAGTCCATTTAAAATATTAAGAGGTATAAACAGGGGTTCCACCTCTCCCCATTACTCTTCGCCCTGGCTATTGAGCCTCTTGCAAACTATGTTAGAAATAATGACAGCGTTAAAAGATATAAAGTGTCAGACAGATTATCCCGAAGATACAACTGTTTGCTGATAACCTACTAATAACTTCTAATAATATTGAACATACGATAGAGAACATATTACATAATCTAGACTTCTTTGCAAGCACCTCTGGTCTAAAATTCAGTCACAACAAAACTCAGGCACTTCTAGTGAATAACAATGTTACTATGAAACTTAGATCAAAAAGAGACATAAACTGGGAGGGCATGCATATTAAATATCTAGGTATCTGTATTGAACCTAATTATTAAAATTCACTCACATCTAGTTATCAACAACTTATAAACTCAATTATGTCTAACTGACAGTTAGAACAGACTCTTCTTCACATTTGAAGACATATTAACGTTAATCAAAATGATACTGTTACCTAAAATCTTATTAATTGTCCAAGCTCTAATAATTCTCCCACCTGTCAAAATTAAACAGAAAATTAATAACTTATTACTCAACTTCCTTTGGTATCCCAAAAAAAAAAACAAGAATTTATCTTCTCTGGCACACCACAAGCTGTGATGAAGAAGGTAAAAGGTTTCCAAATACTGATTTTTATTTAAACTCCACATTTATTAACATAGTGTTGCTTTGGAATAATACTTCTTATACATCATATTGGAAATCAATACATGAAACCTCACTGCTAAGTAATTAACAGGACATTGCTTGAACCACATACTCAAATACATACAAACATCTCTATATGGATTTTAAAAATATACATTCAAAATGAAAGGTCAAAACTTGTTCTCACACCTCCTATAAAGCGAATATTGCTGTTGTTTAAAAAGCTTATGTTTTCTAATAAATTAATTAAGAATTTATTAATAATTATGTTTCCTATTGCTTACATAAATGAATGTTTGATATGTTTTGATACTTAGAAAACGCTAGAATTTAAGAAGTGTGATCTATTATATTGGAATCAATTTCTCACAGCTAATAAAATAAGTTCTGCAGATTATTTGATCAGCAGATAAAGTCTTCAAAAATGCAATTGGCTAGACATCCAAACCTGTAAGGATTTTATATATACTAAGCTAGTACCCTCATTAGAGGTATACAATAAGAGTAATTTAAAAATCTTGGATTTTATCTCAACACTTACAAATAGTTCACCCAAGAACACTTCATACATATCTCTTATTTATAAAATTCTCAGAAATGATTTTAACAAAACAGATATTTGTTTTTGGAATTATTCAAATGAAGTTAATAAACAAGTATTCTCAGAAAAAGATAAAAACTTTGTTTACAGTCGGTGAAGGAATTCACATCTTCCATGTTCTGGTGTATATGCACATGGAAATTTTTACATAGATGTTTTTTCACCCCACATAGGTTCATAGGTAGGTACTAGGCTATCAGTCCAAGGGCCTACATAAGCCTAGCCAACAAGGTTCCCTGGCGTACGCCACCCAAGAAAGTTATTTTCCTGTGCCACTGTCGAGCAGAGACACAGAAGTGATCCCCGGGGTGTATTTCCTATTTCCCATCCACTCATCAAGATTTTTCTTGAAGAGTGCTAATGAAGACCTTTGCTTGACATAGATGGGTAGCCTGTTCCAGAGTATGGTAAGTCTCTGGGACAGGAATCTATCTCTCCAGCATGTCCTGTTTATTGTGGTGACAAGGTTTAGGTCCCTAGAGTGTGTAGCTCAGAGGGATTGGGATTTTTTTTATGTGCAGCATGTCCAACAGCTCTTGGTTTAACATAGCTTCATATGTTAGGCAGAGATCACCTCAGAGTAGGTGATATGCTACGGAGTAAAGCTGGAGTTTTTTGAGGCAGTCGGTGTAGGGCATTTGTCTGAGGCCAGTAACCCTCTTTGTGAGGTACCTCTGTGGCCTTTCCAGCTGCTGCAGATGTCTTGTGAGGTACATTCCAAAAGGGGCGTTGTACTCCATAATAGGTCTGAGTGTTGAGTAGAGGGGAACAATGACCTCTATTTTCCTGGATGAGAACCCTTTTCTAGCAATAATGTACAAGAAAGATGAAAGAAAATGCTGGAGATGTGGACACCCTTATGCTGACTCAATGCATATGGTTGTTAATTGCAAAATAATTTCACCACTTTTGTTAGACTTTAAAAATCCTTGTAAAACTCTATGGAATGACAACTGTATAATTTCTGACTCACTTATCCTTTTTAATGTTCCTGTTCCTGAAGTCATTCCTAAAAACCTAATATTTTTACTAGGGTCTATCCTCTCTGTAGCAAGGAAAATTGTTACTAAAAATTGGAAATCCCAATCTATTCCTGTCTTTAAAGTTGAGTTCATTCATCTTGTGAAATACATCTGTAAGAATGAGATTGCTAATATAAAAGCAAGGACTGACAACATAACTCATCATTTAATTTCTTCGACAAAATTGTCTAATCTGTTAAAAAAATATTAAGTGTTCTCCTATGTATATTGCTTTTTTAATTGTTATGGACATGGTATATAGTTTATTTGTTTTTTTTCTTGTTACTATACTGTTAAGTTATTGTGTTATAAAATGAACAAAAACATTTTGGAAAAAAAAAGAAAGATCTACCTTAAGAGCATTCCTGTGCTATGAAGACCAATATGGCAGTCCAAATGATGTTATGATAGTAACCATGAAGATCTACATTTCTGGGTGAGGCAAGGAGGACCCCATCCTGAATAGATATCTATTCCTGGGACTTGTGCCAAATCAATGTGAAAGCAGGAAAATTATCTCCAGTTTTAAAACATTGCCAAACACAATACCTAAAACTTAATAACAGGTAGCAGTGAGTCACATAAATCAAAACAGTCTGAGTGTTTCTGTTCATACTCTTGTACACAGAGATGTAGCTATGGTGGGGCAAAGGGTGGCAGCAGCACAGTGTATGTGGTGTTAGGAGGTAATAAGCAGATGCAGTGACTAGTAGTGTATTGCTGGTATTCATTTCTGCACCGGCATTTCTGAATACTGGTGTAGAAATCAATACTGCTTTTGTGTTCAGAACTGCAGCATTCATAAGTAAACACTAGGCTATTAGTCTGCAGACTATTACAAGCCTAGCTAATAAGCAGAGGTCAGAATCAAACCGTGTACCTTTTATCTGTGAGGTAAAGACTTTAAACATTGCACCAACTTCTTTCCCATAGAATTTTATTCTGTGACTCAGATGTTTGTAACTATGATATATGCACCTCAGAGACAAGTGTGCTGTGTGCGTTTGTTTTATACTAGGCAATCAATCTGCAGACTATTACATGCTTACCAATATGCAGGCAGTGACCAAGGGTGAGAATCAGACTGTATACCCTGTGTCTTTGAAGTAAGCAATTTAATTATTATGCCAACTCCTAACTTGATGTTAAAAGTAGAAAGGTGTTTTTTGCACCACAGCTTGGAGTTGAGGGTGCAGAAATAAGGTATGGCTTAAGCATTAGCCAGATCAGGAATGGACATTCCTTTTTTGCCATACAATTGAGGAGTGCTAGATTGAGGAATAGTGCCATGTTTACACCAACACATTGGATTGTTTTGTCCTATTAAACAATATTTTTTCTACTTTGGTGAGTATTTCTGGATTTATATACTCCTAGGAATGAGGCGCAGCCTGCTTGTCTTTCTACAGTTTGTTTCAGTTGGTTTTCTACAGTTTTTATGGCTTCAGGCAGTGACCTTGATTCCGTTCAGGAGCAAATGGTTGTTTCACCAAAAGAAAAAGAGAACAGCATCGGCAATTTAACTGCCCTTATATTGCAGCTGAGTCAAAGGCTTGACAATTTATATCACCGGATTGGCATTTCTGAGAATTCTGACGCTTGTGGAACTTTGAATGCACCTAGGGAAGGAATTTGTCCTTCCTGTGACTTTAATTCAACCCCTCTATGCCTAGCAGCAAGCCATGCTGCAGATCATGTGAACGGCTTGCATCATGATGCTTTTGGTTTGGAAGAAGCTGAACCAAGAGTTTTGAGTACACGGAAAGACAAACCTGTTGGTAATGGTATTTTAAGAAGGAAATACCTCTTTTAAAAGAATGGCTTGGGTCTGGACTTTCTTTTACGGCAGATTCAAGAAAAAATACACCATCTTTGAATGGTAAGCTGGATTAATTTGATGGCAAACTGTTACATTGTAAAAAGTTGCAGTCAGTTGAAAAACGCCTACCTTAGAGAATACATTAGACTAAAAATTGTCCCTAAGGGTTTAAGGTTATGGCGTTTTCCAACAGGACTTAGTCATAATTCTGCTCTCCATCTTGAATTGTTGCAGTTATTTTATAAGTTTTGGATTGAGTTACTGGACTTGCTAGTTTATCACAATAACATTGCAACAGACTTTTTATTTAAAGACTTGAATGGCTTAGATAAAGCTATTCGTGAGGATGCTCAGTATGACACCATGAAGTTTGAGCACCTAAGGATCTATAACAGCATAGACCAGTGCATTAATAAACTATAAGCTGGCAAGCTAAATAAAATTAACAGAGACTTGAGTGACCATGCTAACGGTTCAGCTTACCCAAGACCTCCAGGCTCATACAAAATGGCCAAATATAATGGTGGCAATAAGAACATGCATTCTAATACAGCCACAGAGTATGAGCTTGAAGAAGAGGTAGCTGAAATTACAAGTGAGCCAGCTTTGAGCTATGAGAAAGATTATCCTGAACTTAGAAAAAGTGAGCAGCTTAGAAACAAAGGCAATTCTTATGGAAAGCAGCCGTTTCAGATGGGGTTTCCAGCAGTGGAGTTTCAAGGGGCAAGACCCAAAAAACAAAAACTGGAGATCATAAATTCCAGTTTTTTGGAAGTCACAAGTTCAAATAACTCCTGTATGAGTCAAGAACATTTAGATTGTGAAGTTTCTATAGAAACTGAAAGTTTAATTAATGAAACTTCTAAGTTTTTTGATCAATCAAATGACGGTGTGAATGAAAATGTGAGTGACATTGCTTTATTGAGCATGACTTCAAACAGTGAATTTATAATCAGCAGAAAGATTTGCAGTGTACAATTATTCTAATTTAGGTATCGATGAACATATATCTGATTTTTTATCGAAGGGTATGACATCTGTACCTTCTAAAGTGTTCAGTATTATTGATACCATGATTGATCTTAAGATCTATGTAAGAAAATTAAATTTAGCTTTATTACATGGGAATCATGGACAGAACAGTAGTCATAACCTATATTCTATTAGCTCTACTTATAACCCTCCTTTGCATCCAAAGCTTGTAATTTATGAGAAATTGTGTGAACTGGATCTGCACAATTTATATAAACATAAAAATAAGGTTGACAGTATGAATTTGAGTGAGGAAGAGTCAAATATTCTGAGGTACTAAAAGAATGGGAATGTCAGAATTATGAAACCAGATAAGGGGGTGGAGTGGTTGTGATGGATATTGATCTATGCAATAACAAAATGCAAGCTATTTTAGAAATGGACAGTCATAAGGAAGTCTCCGTTAATGAGTTGAACAGGGCATATAAGAAAATATATTGTCAACTGAGTGATTTTTTTTGGAAAAAAGAATAGACAGCAATCTTTACAACTACCTTAACATCATAACCCATAGAATTCCCATATTTGTTGGCATTCCTAAAATCCACAGGGGGCTTTGTGATCCCCCCATGAGGTCTCTTGTGGATGGTAGAAATTCTATAATATCTACATGTGCCCAGTGCCTGGATTACGAATTCAAGACAATATTAAAGAAGGACAGCCAAATCTGCAAGGATTCCTGGACATGTTTACAGCATATCAATAAAACAGAATATGATGTGAATGACGTATTGGTCACTGTTGATGTTAGGGACCTGTATACAGTAATTCCACAAGATATTGGTTTACATTGGGTTAATGAACTATTGTTAGAACATAAAGTAGACCACAACAAAATAAACCTTATAATGGAACTTTTGGAGGTGGTATTATTAACAAACAATTTTATATCATTTGATAATAAATATTACCTACAGTTAACTGGAATAGCCATGGGATTGGCTTGTGGGGGAGCATATGCAAATAGTGTCATGGCATAATGGGAAAGGAAGTATGTCTTTCAATCTAACTATCATACCCATATAAAAGTTAATTACAGGTTTCAGGATGACATCAGCAGTATTTGGAAAGGATCCTTAAAAGTTTTGGAAGAATGTTTAGAATATATTAACACTACAACTACGTTCTTGCATTTTACTTGGGTAGTAAATAAGGGCCACATGGACTATTTATATATGCATTTGTTTAAAGATGAGATTTATGAAGCATATGCAATAATTTATAGAAAGAAAACCTATTCGAACTCCTTCTTACACTACAGCAGCTCACACCCAGAACAGCAAAAAAGGTCAGTTGTAAAGGGGCAATTGGTGAGAGGTGCTCGTATGGTGTCTAGACAGGAAGGTTTCTTAAATGAATGTTCCAATTTGAGATCCATGTTTATAAAAAGGGCTTACCCAGTAGATTTAGTTAATAATTTAACAGAAGAGGTCATTAGAAAAAGACAAAATGGACACTTTAGGCCCATTATTAACAGATGGAAAGGACCAAGTGAATTACCATCTTTTAGGGAGGGAGTTGCACAACAACTGAATGGCTCTTCTGTTAGTGTTCCATCTTTTGACAACACAACAGCAGAAGCTGAAATTGGTTTTACAAGGTCTTTGACCATTACTTTCACTCAAGATTTCCACACTTTAAGATGAGTTTTTAATAAAAATTTGGAAATTTTGAGAGAAGACTTTAACATCAGAACTCATTTAGGTGACAAACCTGTCATTACCTATAGGAGAGGTAGGAACATGAAAGACTTGTTGAGAACTAGTCAAGTTCCTTGCTCACAGGTACATCTTGGTATGTATAAGTGTGGCACATGTAACTGGTGCCATAAGGTTAGAACAGGAGATGAAGCTTGAAGTCAAGAATTTCAAAATAAAAATTAAAGCTAGATACAATTGTAACTCAAAAGCTATAGTATATTTAGCTATTTGTGAATCATGCTCAGTTTTTATATAGGAAAAACTGAGAGGAGATTTAATCATAGAATTTATGAGCATGAATATGCTATTAAAAAATGAAATCTTAATAATGCCCTAGCCTGTCATATTCATGAAAATGTGAGCCATTCATTCAAGTTCATAGCAAATGACCATGTGGAAATTAATGAAAGGACACCATAGGGTATCATCTTAGAACTTAAAAAATTAAAATGACAGATATTTTGATAAGCTGATAGATGGCTGGGCATAAATGGTAGAGTTTCAATTGTCCCAGTATTGAAATTAAAGGCACTTGAAAGACGGAAGATAGAGAAGGGAAATTAATGTTGTTCCCTTCTCAGTTATTTTATAATAGACATAGATCATGAATGAGCCAGAATGTGGCAAAAAGTGTTTCACATTTTTTAATATATTTTAAATAGTTACATACATTTTTGGTAAGTTAGTAAGTGAATAATGTGATGCAGTTGCTTTAATTAAATTAATTCATTTTGTATTTATCATGTAACACATATTTTAGAGAATACATAGTAGATTTTATTTAGACATTTTAGGGGTTTATGTTGCTTTAAGTGATTCAGCCAATTAGAACTTGAGTGTGAATATTTAAATGTTAGAAATGCACTTGAATGTTGTCTGATGAAATTTACATTGATAAACGAAACTGGTAACCTGCTATCTGCTGTATGCGACATTGGTGGATTGTTTTGTCCTATTAAACAACATTTTTTCTACTTTGTCGAGTATTTTTGGATTTATTTGATCCTAGGATCGAGGAATAGCCTGCTTGTCTTTCTACACCAACACATAACTTTGAAAAACTCTACCTCAGCAAATCCACTGCACCATAATTATTTATACACATTTCAATAATTACTGTTTCCTGGGAGCTGTTCTACTCAACATTATTCTTTTTTGTATATGGAATCTGTGTTATTCACATGCATGTATTTATTTATTTATTTTGTTTTTTTGAGGAAGAAGAGAAAGGAGGCAGTTACATTCTTACGTTATGGAATTTCTGTCCATTTCGCATCTCTACTTTTTTATCATGTTCAAGAATATTATTTTTTTAAATGTATTTGGAAAGTTTTTAATTTTAATTTGATTAGAATAGGTTTGATGAGTAATACTGGTTTTGATTGACACTTTTTGTTTACTCTGCCCTGGTCTGAAACTTGTTGAAATGTTTGCAAGGTACAAGTGTGCTTTGCTGTCTATATGGACAACACAGTATAACAAGCTATGTGATGTAGGCCACCCAGCATAACATGAATGTTAACTTGCTGATTTGCTAATATAATTAAGGTATTATAAATATTGCAAGACCAAGGAGACACTGGAAGCAGGGCTTATGTGATGATATGAGGTACTGCCAGCAATGCCAGGAGAAGTAGGGCAGTGAATGTGTAACATGTACCAGCACAACTAGCTAGAATTTTGTAAAGAATTATATGCCATTTCTATATAAAACAGATTTGTGCAGATGCTTGTACTGAAAATTGTATGTGTATAGCTGATTGTGTTAAAAATGTACCAACAGTGGGTCCTGTTGACAGAAAAGAAATATATATACATGTAGTGACTGATTAAATGTATGCATTGTAACTGTTGAAATTAATTTGTTGTAACAGTAGATATTGGAAGAGAAGAGGTTAAACTCAATCCACCTGACATTGAGAAATAGCAAGAAACTGAATTACTGTGCCTAAACCATAAAGATGTTATCTAACAGTCTGAATGAAGCCAGAGACACAATGTCTGTACGAATAGTTTCTGGAGGAGGAGTAGAAGTCTGTAATTATTTTATGACTTCCAGAAGTTGCAACAGATCTGAGCAATACTCTTATGTGTGTACTATTGACATGTAGGTGCTAAATCCTGGCAGTTTCTAGCAATGAGGGATTGCATGGGAAACAGACATCAGATGACTAGATGTATGTGATGTCCTTCTGTACAGAAATAATGTTTTAATATTGGGTAAGACAGAAGTCTCAGGGCAGTCTGTTTCTTGGAACCTGACATAGAAGGATCCCTCACCTACTTCATCTTGACTTTCTCTATTAAGTAAATGGGAACAATAATTCTCTAGATCAGTCAGGAAAATATAGTGAGAATAGTTAAGTATTGTTTTTCTGTAACTGTGTGAGTCTTTCAAGCTGTGTTGTTTTTAATATTTCCTGCAATTGAAACTCTGGTGTTTTCTGTAAAATAGCTATTTCATATTTTCATGTTCTTTTATTATTTATTATTAAATACATTTAATATTGTCATTGTGGCTGGTTCTTTTAGAGAATATGTTAATCTTTGACAGTACTTATATCTATTGATGACATTGTAGCCATTGCTGAAGCCTGGCTGTTTGGTCAACATTTCTAACTTTCAATGATAGTTGTCTTACTTTGATTACTCCTAGTTGTACTTTCCCTGTTTTTGATTTTTTTGCCTAAATGTGTATTTCTCCTTACAATACCAATAGTTGTCTTTGGATATTATGTATAATTATTTGATACTATGTTTATTATTTCATGCCTCTTCACTGTTGTGACTATACTTGGTTATATTTTTGTTCTCTTGTGTTTTGTTCCTTGCAAATGACCTACATATTTGTTGTTATAGTGGAGCTTTTCTCCCTGGGCCTCCACTCAAAAACAGTAGCTTGCCCAAACAGACTGTCCTAGTTAACAAATGTAAAATAAATAAAAAATAAATACATTTGTATTAATATTAATTTCACTCAGTATAATTGGGAACCCTTGTAAGAGCCTTAGAGTAGCTGGCTTGGGAGGGTGTGGTGGCAGTAACTACCTTATAGTCCAGGCAGAAGGGGGCATAGCTAGTAAACCTGTGACAGCTTTTCCCGTGTGTGTGTGTGTGTGTGTGTGTGTGTGTGTGTGTGTGTGTGTGTGTGTGTGTGTGTGTGTGTGTGTGTGTGTGTGTGTATGTGTGTGTGTGCACAAATCAAATCTCAAACAGTGTGGGTGTCAGCTATTTGGGGCAAGGACACGAAACATGGGTTTCACAGAGACGGTGCTGGAGGACTTGGCTTGGACACTTGGCTGAGGACTTAACATTTGTGCCAGTACTTATTGGAGACCTGGGGAGAGACAGAGAGAGAAACCCAGACCCAAGGCTGAATGTGTTTCCTGTGTGATCTTAAGGGAAATTGTGCTTGATGCAGAGAGCTGCATCTGGAAATACTTGGTGTATCCAATTTTGTTCCAAATGAACGTTCATATACAGTGTCAGTGGTGAGGATTCAGGCTCCCAGATTACTGGCCCAAAGTGGGACATCACATATTGATGAGGAATGGTGTGGATATTAATTGAACTTTTGTAGCCTATAAGCAGTTGTCACTGAAGGCGGATGTACTCTTAAGCAGTCACAAGGTAAACATTCAGAGTTTCATTTCACAACAGTTTGATTTACTGTTTGTTAGTTTACTTTAATCAGAGAAAGCAGGCAAGAATGTCAGCAGTGGATTATAGCAAGCTGACAAAGAACCAATTGGCCAAGATGTGTGAAGCCAAAGGACTGGGGCATACCAACCTGACTAAAAAGGAAATTATTTCAGTCTTTGTCACACTTCAGACCAGCAACCACGAGGATAACCAGTCTGGTAATGGTAATTTGCAGCACTCAAAAACAGGACAGTTCACTTTTTCCTCAGAGGACTTAAAACCTGCTTGGAGTTAAAGAGACTTGAACTGAAGGCCAAATGTTTGGGATTATAATCAGCAGACAGACTGCAGTGTTTTGAGGCTGAAGAAAATGAGAATCAGCGTCAACATGAGAGGGAGATGTTGACTTTTTGCCAGGGTCATGGCGATAATGGGGAAGGAAATAACCAAACTCCTGAAGGAATAAAAGTCAGTAAATTTCTTCCACAGTTTAGAGAGGGTGATAATTTTGATAGTTTTATTCATATATTTGAAAGACTATGTAAACAGCATAATGTTGACCAAGGACTCTAGGTACGGCTCCTGACCTCCTTTATCCATGGTAAAGCTGTAACTACTGTTTCTAAATTGTCTGATATTGATTGTCTAAATTATGAAAAAGTTTACTTGAATGCTTTAAGTTAACACCTGAATCTTATAGAAAAAATGTTTCATGACCATAGATGCAAGGCAGATGAAAGTGTGTGTGATTATATTTCTGAGTTAAGCAATTATTTTCATATGTGTGTGAGTGGGTGTCATGTCGCCATTTTTGAAAGGCTGACAGACCTTTTGGTGAGGGAACAAGCCCTTAGCACTTTGCATGAGGAAATAAGAATCTGGTTGGCAGACTGAGAGTGTAACACTGCAGATGAGCTGGGGAAAAAGGGGGATCTCAACTTAGCAAACAGGGCATCACTGCACATGAAAGGGATGCCCTTTGCTGCATGTGGATGTAAGGGAACCCATGGTTGGCAGCCTAAAGCACCCCAACAAAGTTCTCAAGTAAAAGGAGAAGCCACTAGTTCAGGTACACAGCCAGGATCAAGGGTTAAATGTTTTAAATGTAACCAGTGGGGTCATGTAACATATAGATGTCCACTGAAGCAAGGTAGGGAATAAAAGGTGGGGGACCCAGCAAGTGGGAATATCAGTATGTCAGTGATGAGTTGTCTGGAAACAACATGGGTATCAAACTATCACCAAAGCTTATATCTGATATTAGTGGATGGAAGAAAAGGCCACTTCTAAGAGAGACGCAGCCTCTGACATAACCATTGTGAAGCCTGCAATGGTTAAAGAGGAGCAGTACATGCTTGGGCAGTCCACTCCAGACAGAGCTTTAGGAGGGACCCCATTCCAGACGCTTTTGTCCAGAGTTCACCTTTACTGAGAGGGTGGAAAAGGAAGCAAGCAAGTAGGTGCGTTTGAAGATATCCCTGCAGATGTCCTGATAGGGAATATCTCTGATAATGCAGTACCTTGTGTGCATGCAGTTACACACAGTCAGGCTTGGAGATAGGCATGTCAGTCTGGTAGCCTGGGAGAGAGCCAGACAGACATCACACCTGAAGCCAGGGCTGGTGAGATGGCTATTTCAAGGAGGGAGCAACCCTGTAGCAGTGAGCCTGAAGATGAGCCACAGCTGCTGGTAGATACTGATGTTCTCTTGGACATAGTGACTGCAAGGGCAAAGGTGAGTGATAGTACCCAGGCTGACAGTGAGTCACTGCTGTCAGAGGATACCACACTTCCTGTGATAGGGTAGCTGGGAAGAGTTATAAAAGTAGAGCTGAGACAGGCTCATTTCTTAGACCCTACATTACAAGGTTTGAGAGAGGTAGCTAAGGAGATACCTGATTCTCAAGGAAAGGGGGAATCTTTATACTGGAAGAAAGGGTTACTGTATAGAGAGTGGATACCTGAGAGAGGGTGAGGTAATACAGCAGTTGGTAGTGCCTAGAGCCTACCATCTGGCACTTCTAGCCACAGCCCATGACATTGATTTTGCAGGTTATATGGGCATAAACCATAACAAGAGCCGTATTATGCAGAACCTTTATTGGCCTGGGATAGCAGTGGATGTAACAGGGTACTGCAGGACCTGTGAGCAGTGCCAAAAAGTAGGTAAGACAGGAGACAAGGTCAAAGCTCCTTTGATGCCTTCGCCTGCGACTGAGGAGCCATTTCAGTGGGGCCTCTGAGTACCCCAAGTTCTACAGTGAAGAAGTATGTCCTGGTGTTTGTAGATTATGATACTAGATACCCTGAGGTTCTGGGCCTGTCCTCCATTGAGGCAGAGAAGATGGCAAATGCTTTGTTAGAGATTTTCAGCAGCGTAGGTTTCGCAAGAGAAATACTGACTGAAAGAGGTGCCAATTTCATGTCAGACCTGCTGGCTTGTCTGTGGAAGCACTGTGGAGTGAAGCACCTATATGACCAACCAATACCATCCCCAGACTAATGTTCTTGTAGAAAGGTTGAACTCTACACTAAATACCATGCTACGGGCATTTGCAGATGAGTTTAGGAGAGAGTGGGACAAATATTTGCCCTATCTGCTCTTTGCTTACAGAGAGGTACCCCAGGAATCCACAAGTTTTTCACACTTTGAGTTGCTGTATGGGCATAGGCTGAGGGGGCCTTGAGATTTAATTCATGATGAATGGGAGGGTGAGTGTGAATCCCACAAGGAGTTTGTTGTGGCATATGCCCTAAACCTCAGGACAAGGCTTAGGGAGCTCATGGGCTTGGTCCAGGAGAACCTGGCAGGGGTGAAACAGCAAAAAAGGTCTTGTATGACAGGAATGCTGGATCCCAGGAGTATACTGTGGGGCAGCAGGTGGTAGTTCTCATTCTTGTCAGACACAATAAGCTGCAAGCCACTTAGGTGGGACTCTTCAAAGTGGTAAAGAAGGTCAGTGATGTTAACTTCATGGAAAAACTGATAGGCAAGAGACGGGCGCAAACTGTATCATGTTAACTTGACAAAGCCTTATCATGATAGGGAGGCCCTTGTGCTAAGTATTTGCAGTGGACCACAGGAGGCCTCTGAGAATGATCTGGTGACTGATCTCCTCGGTGAGTTGCGGATGTATACCTCATTGGAAAGGGTAGCAATGTCCCAGTGTTTATCCCCAACCCAAGTTCGAAAAATCCGAGCAGTGGTACAGGAGTTTGGAGGTATGTTCACTGGGAAACGTAGGTGCACCCACCTGGTGCAGCACCATGTGGATAGACAGCCCCAAAGGCCTATAAAGCAGGCCCCTTACAGGGTACCTGAGTGAGTTAGACAGACTTTGAGGGAAGAGATACAGGAAATGTTAGAACCTGGTGTAATCTAGGAGTCCAGCAGTCCTTGGGCCTCCACAGTGGTGCTGGTACCAAAGAAACATGGCAGCACTAGGTTCTGTGTTAACTACAGGAAACTAAATAGTCACACAGAGTCAGATGCTTACCCCATACCTAGGACAGATGAAGCAGCTGGGTGAGGTTAAGTATCTGACTACTATTGATCTGACCAAGGACTACTGGCAGGTGTCCTTGACTCCCATCACTAGACAGAGGTCAGCCTTTGTAACTCCTTTCAGATTATATGAGTTCATAGAGATGCCCTTTGGGATGAAAAATGCCCCAGCAACATTCCAGAGGTTGATAGATCATATCCTAGCAGGAGCAGGAGCAGGAGATTATGTCCTGGCTTACCTGGATGATATGGCCATTTACAACTGTTCCTGGCCTGAGCACCTTCATCTTGTCAGGGAGGTCCTAGGCAGACTGAAAAGAGCAGGTTTGACCATTAAAAACAGCAAGTATTAGATGGGTATGGCAGAGGTCTCCTACCTGGGACATAGACTGGGGAGTGGTAAGCCCAGGTCAGAACCTGCCAAACTGGAAGCCATTCAGGTGTGGCTTGTCCCTGTTACAAAAAAACAGGTGAAGGCATTCTTGGGGACAGTGGGATAATATAGAAAGTCTGTCCACAATTATAGTACAATAGCTGCTCACCTCAAAGACTTGACAGGGATAAACAGGCCAGACAGGTTAGTGTGGACCCCAGCCTGTGAGTAGGCATTCAGAAAGCTTAAAGGGGCTTTGAGAGGATTCCCTGTGTTAGCCAGTCCAGATTACAGCAAATAATTTGCTGTGCAGGTGGATGCTTTGAACCATGGGGTGGAGTTTGTACTAAGCCAGGCTTCCTCAGTGGGAGAAGAGCACCCAGTGGTATATCTCAGTATTAGACTCCAACCTAGGGAGGAATGTTATGAAGCTGTAGAAAAAGAATGTTTAACCATAGAATGGGCACTACAGAAGCTTCAACCCTGTCTGTATGGAAGGAAATTCACTGTAGTTACAGACCACAATCCCTTAACATGGCTACATCGAGCCAGCCAGCAAAATGCCAAGTTACTAGTGTGCAGCCTAGGGTTGCAGGCATATGATATGATAGTGCAGCACTATTCTATTTCCTCCAAGTCTTTGGGTTTCTAACACCATGATGGGAATAGACCCCCATCCTAAGTCAAAGCATGATTAAAGTTCATGAAATTAGTATTGTTTCAATCTTTGATGTCAGCCAGCAGTGATCTTCGCAGCACCCATAATCTGCCCAGTAATGATCCCTTTTGCAGTTCATATGGAGTTAAATGTATTGGTAGCATAATTAAATATGATTGTAAATTATGTTTTATAAGACCCATTGCTCCTACTACTATTGGAACTGTCTGGGTACCTTTCTTCCACATTGCACTCATTTCTGCTTGCAGATCCTTATATTTTATGACTTTGTGTCTCTCTGTATGTAAGACACTATAGTCACTGGGTGTGGCAGTTTCAATAATCAATGCTACACCATAGTGGGGTTAGTAATGCAAATGCAGATGGGCTCTCAAGACAGGGTATGGGTTGATGTATTCCCAGATAAGGTCATTCATCTCAAAGAATGTTTCTCAAAAGTCACTTGAAAAACAAGGTTGAGTCTTCAAAGGGGGGAAGAGATGTGATAATATGAGGTACTGCCAGCTATGCCAGGAAAAGTAGGGCAGTGGATGTGTAACATATGCCAGCACAGCTAGCTGGAATTGTGTAAGAATCATATGTCATTTGTATATCAAACTGATTTGTACAGATGTTTGTGCTGAAAAATGTATTTGTAAAGCTGATTTTTTTAAAAAATGTACCAACAGTGGGTCATGCTGACAGAAAAGAAAGATAAATGCATCTAGTAACTGATTAAGTGTATTTATTGTAACTGTTGAAATTAATGCATTGTAATAGAGGATACTGGATGAGAAAAAGTTAATTTCAATTCACCTAAATTTGAAAAATTGTAAGAAATTAAATTACTGGACCTAGGCCACAAAGATGTTATTTCACAGTTTTGAATGAAGCCAGAGACACAATGTCTGTAAAAAGCATGGTTTGTTAGTTTCTGTAGGAAGAGCAGAAGTTTGTAATTGCTTTGTGACTTCCAGAAGCTGTGCCATATCTGAACAAAGCTCTTGTAGGTTCTAAATCATAGCAGTTTCTAGCAATGAGGGGTTGCATGGGAACCAGAATTCAGGTGACCAGATGTATGTGATGTCATTCTGTGCAGAAATAATGTTTTAATATTAGGCGAGACTGAAGTCTCAGAGCAGTCTGTTTCCTTGAATCCGACATGGAGGATTCCCTCACCTACTTCATCTTGCCTTGCTCTATTAAGGAAAAGTAATTCTCTACATTAGTCAAGAAAATATAGTGAGAATAGTTAAGTATTTTTTCTGTAACTGTGTGAATCTTTCCAGCTGTCTTATTTTTAATATTTCATGTGATTGAAACTCTGGTGTTTACTGTAAATAGATATTTCATATTTTCATGTGCTTTTATTATTTATTATTAAATAGATTTAAACTTTTCATTATGGTTGGTTCTTTTAGAGAATATTTAACCTTTGAGAGTTCTTATATCTATTGGTGACACTGTGGCCACTGTTGAAGCCTGGCTGTTTGGTCAGCATTACCATATGTATTAATATTAATTTCACTCAGTATAATTGGGTACCATTGTAAAAGCCTTACAGTAGCTGTCTTGGGAGTGTCTGGTGGCAGTAACTACCTTACAGTCTGGGTAGAAGGGGGCATAGCATGTAAACTTGTGACAGCCTTTTCCATGTCACTCCATCATGCTCCCTGTCTTTGCTTTGGCTCTGCCTGGTTCAGCAAATCTACCAGCACTGGTGACTGCAACCCTTTATTTCCCAAATATGTGACAATTATTTTGTTTAGTGGTGGCACAAATGACAGCTGTTGTCTTAACATTTAGCCTTCCTGCAGTGATTTCCTCCTGCTGGTTTGAGAACTGTTGCATGGTAGTCTCTCCTCCCACCTCCAAATTAACCATCTACCCCCATTTCATTCCATTTCTAAAATGTGCTCTCTGCCCAGAACTCCACCTACTTCTCCCCCTCTTAAAGGCATACACATAACTGTAGGCATACCCTACTCACATTTTCTTAAATCTGTAATAATCCAGTTAACCAGATCTAAACTCATTACAGCCAAGTGATACTTCCAGGTGTTTCTGCAGTTTATTTATTTATTTGTTTGACATTTGTTAACCAGGATAGTCCAACTGGGCTAAAGCCCTTTTTCAGTGGATTCCCATGGAGAAAAGCTCCACAGTAAAGCAAAGCAAGAAAATAACATGAAAGCAGAAAATGGAATAATATATATATATATATATATATATATATATATATATATATATATATATATATATATATATATACAAAAGTACTTAAGTAAATAACTGTTTCAGTAAGAAGCATGAAAACTTAGTAAAAAAGACATTAAAACTAAGTTGTATGTATAGATTCAGGTAATAAGTTAAATAATAACAGTTAAATCATATTAACTCCTCTAGTATCAAATATTGTTTGTTCATATTTGCATCAATAATCCCAAAACTATGCTAAATACAAAGTACTAAAAGATTTCCTCTTAAAGCTTACACAACAGCAAACATAACTGTGTTGGTATTTGATCTCTGTCTAGTGCTGCTAATGAGATATGAATTGGTGTCCATATAACATTTATTTATATTGTCATAAATTTCATGTTTTTCTAAATATCTCAACAACCGAATAGGACAGACAGAACTGCCTAGCCTCACATGAAAGCTGTCATTTGGATGAACAAAGTGCAGCTGATAGTGTGTGTGTGTGTGGGTGTGTGTGTGTGTGTGTGTGTGTGTGTGTGTGTGTGTGTGTGTGTGTGTGTGTGTGTGTGTGTGTGTGTGTGTGTGTGTGTGTGTGTGTGTGTGTGTGTGTGTGTGCGTGTGTGTGTGTGTGTGTGTGTGTGTGTGTGTGTGTGTGTGTGTGTGTGTGTGTGTGTATGTGTGTGTGTGTGTGTGTGTGTGTAACTTGAGTGGTTGCTGGGATATTGTAAGTTGACTATGAAATATTAAAGGCATAATAGTTATTATGTTTACAGTGACTTATAAAACCTAGTTGAAGACATAGAACTTAAAGAATACCGCCACTATAAAAATAGATTGTGCTGAAAACCTTTTCATTTAGACTTCTCCAGTAACCTGTGTTTCCAGAGATATGAACATTTGTTTGAAATGTGAGGACATTTGATTCTATCAAAAAGCTTAGGCTCCGCCCATTGGAAGTTATTGTGCCAATTGACAGAGCTCCATTGGAGGGAATGAGTTAAGCTAAATATACCTCTTTTCACTCTCCTGCCCTTCCCCTGCATTCCAATAGTCTTTCCTACTTTTTCTGTTTCACACTCACCCAACTTTATCCTGATAGTACTATCTTCAGTCTACTCCCATGTTTTAACAATTATTTTTTCCTCTTACCTTCACATTACCCCTTCTAACTACTCCCTAGTTTTAACAGCTATTTTCTTTCTACTATTCACATTCACTCCTCCCCTCTCATCTCCTTCAACATTACTCTTAACTACTTCACATCTACAATACTGCTATTCCATACAATTGTATAATTATCCCTTCCAACTGCTACCTACCTTATATCTTACCAACACCTTTCCATACGCATCACAGGAATCCCCCAAACACTACACACCTCTAACTAGTAATAGCCCCTAATCCCAGGAATCCCCCTAACACTACACATCTCTTACTAGTAATAGCCCATAATCCCAGGAATGACCCCAGCACTACTCATCTTTAACTAGTAATAGCCCCTAATCCCAGGAATCCCCCAAACACTACATATCTCTAAGTAGTAATAGCCCCTAATCACTTCTCCTCTGCTACTGTCCTCAACTGTAAAATAAAGTATTATTCCTATTACAATTAATTAGTATTACAACAAAATCAACAAGCCTTTCCCCAAACCAAAAGTTGAATTTCAAACACTATTATACATGCTGCCTTTTTTCTTTTTTCTTTTTTCAAGCAGATGGACACAGAAGAATACTTTTTGCACACAGCTGTTTCCAGTTTAGTTGTGCCTGAAGTTGTTCATTTGATTTCTTTATGTATTTATATTTCATGATGCCAGTTGTCTATTTTTCATTGTTACTCAACCAACAACATAGTTCTTGATGCAGTCCCCTTTGTATATTAAGCAGGCCTGGCCTGTCAAGTTATTTTGCTTTTGTTAGATGTGAATTTTGTAATGTTCATATTCCTCTCTGATTTTTGGTTGCTCCTTTCAGATGCCACAGATCCACTTCTGTCTGTTTTATGTATTACTATTCATTGGTCAAATGTATTCATTGTACTCATTGTATACTCACGATTCCTTTTATTTTTTATTCTATTTCATCTGTTTGTTAAATAGATATGCCACTGCACAAGGTATTCAGACTCTTTTAAGGTAACTATTTTTAAATCCAAGACTCATTAGTGTGAGCCCTGGAATAGTGAGACTGAATGAGCAAAACAGTAGACTTACATATACTCCCCAGGATTCAGCAAGCCCTGCACTGTGTGCAGGACTAGTGCAGGAGCTCCAGCAGGCAATATGTCTGCCGTGCGATCCAGGAATAAGCTGCAGGGATGTACACAAGTGCATCTGCACTAGTCCTGCATGGACTCAGCTCCTGTATGCAAAATACCCCATTTGTAGGTGAAATCCTTGCAAATGAGGTGAATTTGCAATCCAGGAAGCTGGAAGCTGGCCGTGCATGACTAGTGTAATCTGTAGAAATGTACTCGGTTAGTAACTGAGTACATTTCTGCAAACTACAAAACCAAGCCATGACAGTTCCAATTAAAGGGTGGATATTATGCAGAAAGCATGCCAATGGCCAAATATATGGCCATTGGCATGGAAAATAGTTGCAAAAATAAAAAAATGAACTTTTATTTTTTTTTAGCCGATCTTGGCTGTTTAAGCATAGGGCGGTGTCGTGCAAACGGCATCGGGCAAAAAATAAAATAAAAATGCTAAAATAAGCATTCTAACCAAAATCACTATTTTGCCATTATACTCAATGGCAGGCAGAAGACAACATGGCCAGTGAACACTGGCTGCTAAGGGGGGAGGCTCAGTGTGGGACCTGTAACTATGCATCAGCAGACAATCCTATGCAAATGAGGGGAATGATACTGAATCCCAGGCTTCCCCTGCATGCTAGTCAGCATCCGACAGTGTAAGAGCAGGAATAGCTTGGTGCAAGCCTAGGAGTTATCTGACATTATAGGTGGGGGTGCGTCAGGCATACTGTAAGCAGATTGGAGCCCTGTGGCTAGGGTTTGCCCTTAGCTTAGCAGAGCTAAGCAAGGGTGTGTGTCTGAGGCTGCCTAGCACTCTTTACATTGCCTAAGCTGGTGTGCGTACTGCGCACTGGGTTTTAAAGGAAAAAAATAAATAAACAAGGAAATAGCAGCTCTGTTCACATCTGAGCACTGTGTTTGTGCGGCGCACCCCCGGGCTTAAACAAGAAGGCAATGGGAAGGGAAAACAGCAGTAGGAAGGTAATCTAGGAGAACTAGCATAGCTGGCAGGTGAAATGTATCAGAATCAGCCAATTACACAGGCAGCAGCCCAGCCTAGCCCAGAACACTACTATAAACTATGCAAACACCTTTCCCTCTGGTTTTTCCCACATACTCTACACCACCGGTTTATACAAGCGGGGGAATTTTAACAAATAAAAACAATAAAATGATAGGGGCTGCAATAGCTATCATATATCAACATGTGGAAGAGGCTGAAGGTGGTGAGGATGAGAGTGCTGTCAACCAACCCACAGTGAGGAGACAGATAAGAGTGCACAGACACAGGGCAACCTACCAGGGGCTACATGAGCTGGAGATAGTGGAGCGCTATAGGGTGGGCAGGGATCGCCGACAGCAAATTGTTGAGCTGTGCTGGCCACATCTCACACACAAAACTAACAGAGGGGAACTCATCCCAGCAGATACCAATGTATGTGTAGGCCTAAGAATACTAGCAACAAGTACCTTCCAAAGGCCAACTGGAGATATAATGGAGATCTCACAGGCATCAGTGTCCAGGGTACTCCACCAGTTCCTGGATGCCATGTCAGGACATGCTGGTGAGCACATATATTTCCCCAACACCCGTGAGGTGTTTCCAGCAATATGCATCTCTTCCACCAAATAGCAGAATCCCTGAGGTAGTGGGTGCTATAGACTGCACACACATATGCATCAAAGCACCACCTGGTGAGAGGGGTAGGGTCTACATCAACCACAAGGGTTTTCCCTCCATCAACTGCCAGGTTATGTGTGATGCCCAGGGCATTATAATAAATGTGTGTGCTGGCTGCCCTGGAAGTTATCACAATTCCCACATCTGGCATTTGACAGAGCTGTACCAGCGATTTTCCAGTGGGGACATCCCTTATGGTCACCTAGTGGGGGATGCTGGTTATGCACTGGAGCCATGGCTGATGACACCCATCAGAAATGCACACACACCTGAACAAGAACTCCATGGTGAGGCACATGCATAGACCAGAGTTGTAATAAAGTGTGTGTTTGGGATGCTGAAGTCACGGTTCCGGTGTCTGGACACATCTGGTGGAGCCTTGCAGTATTCCCAGCTACATGTACTCAAATTGTCATTGTATGTGCCATGCTACACAATATGATCCTGCAGAAACAGCTGCAGCAGGGACAGCATGGGGCAGGGCCACACAGCCCCCCACCATTGCCAAGGCCTGCACAGGAACAGAGTGACTCAGAGGAGGAACAACCTGAGCCTGCCCCAGTAGGCAGAAGGAGGCATGCCCAGTATGCCCTGGCCTTGGCAAAGAGGTAATGCATAGCACATACACTGACACAGGAGGGACCCAGGGAATTACACCACTCTCTGACTCGCACATACAGTAAAAGGGATGCCAAACATGACACTACCTGTGTTCAACCATATATAGGGAGTGTACTATGTGCATCCAACATAGGCAGCCCTCCAGCACCATCCTCAATACTGGCACACCCACAAGGTATGTTACTCTCCTTACCAATTGCTGAATGGAGTAGTATGTGTTGTTACTTGTATCTATGCCATGGATGTGAGCATGCAAGGGAATAAGGTGGCTGAATGGGATGCCATCAGATAGTAGACACCTATAGTGGCACCATGATATCTGTAACAAATACTGGTGTCACCACTGTAGCCAGTATTACACATGGCAACAAAACCCACTGTAGGAAATGTGCTGGGCCACATGTGTGTATATATCACTCACACATGCCAGTCAGGGAGGTTCGCATACCCAACAGCAGTCTCGGCCAGCAGAACAGGTGTAGACAAACACAAACAAAGGGTGTGCTAAGGCCTCTGAATGATGGCTATGGGTAACCCCCCCCCCCCAGGCCTACACAGACAGACTACAGCAGGTCAGGCAGTAGTATGTTAGTTATGAATGATAGGAAGTCAGAAACTGATATGTAGGTCAATCAAACCTAAGAGTTGTAGTACACTGATATGCCTCTAGTCAGCATGATAGGTTAGAATACAGGATGTAATGGAGTACCTGACATACCAGTACAGTCATAGCAAATGTGTACAAGTGTCAGGTGTGTCCCCAATCCTATGTAGAAATGTAGAAACAGTCAGATGTGACCCCCCCCCCAATCCTGTGTAGAAATCTAGAAACAGTCAGGTGTGCCCCCCATTCCTATTTAGGCATGTAGTAACAGTCTGGTGCTTCCCCCAATCCGATGTACACACGTTGTAACAGCCAGGTGTGCTCCCCTCAAATCCTATGTAGAAATGTAGTAACAGTCAGGTGTGCACCCCTTCCAATCTGTTGTAGACATGTGGTAACATGCATATGTAGGTACAATACCAGTGGAGCACAAATGACCTGAGGTGGCCAAGGCAACAGGATAGATTCTAGCATTTGTACAATATGCAGGTATGCATGTGTTAGGTTGGTGTGTGTTTAATATTGTGTGAGAGTGGTCATTATGTATGCATGTTGAGGTTTGACCTAGTTGCCATTACCCACTACTGTCGATGACAGGGCCAAGTCCTCAAAACTGCAGTGCCAAAAACAATTCCCCCCAGTATAACACATGCTAGCAGTAAGCCATTGTATATGTATGGTAGTAATATGTGTCACCATCTGAAATATGGACATGGCATGACTGTTGGGCTAGATATACAAGCAGTACAAAGGAAAAAGTACCCTAGACATACAGTATATAATGTGTAACCATGACATGTACACATCCTTGGAATTGTACATAACTGGTATGCATCACATTATCTGGGCTTGTAGTAGGGAATACCTCTGTTGTCTGGCCGAATACTTGCAGATCACAAAGGTGATAGGACTGATGTAGTGGGAAATGGCTGATGTCCCTGCACAAGACATTATAACTGGAATGCACCATGCATATCTGTGAGTCAGATGCAAGTAGTGTCCATAGCACACATGCACCCAGCTCACTCAAACACCACCCACAGGTACCTCTCTGGTCATATCTCTGCTGTTGAGAATGGGTACAATATGACCCGCACCTGTTTATGGCAATAGAGAAAGAATGCAGCATGCAGTGCAGGTGTATCATGCAGGTGTGTCCCTAGCTGTAAGTAGCACCCTGCCAGCATCCACACCACCTGATCAATAGTGATAGAAAGTATTGCCATGAACACCTAGCATACCTACCCTGTCACCCTAGGGGAATATACTGTATGGCAGTCTGGGAATGTAGCACTGACAGCATACAATGGCTTGCTAAAACTGACCTGCATCACCACCAAGTGACCTACAGGCCTCTGCGAAAGGCCTGTGTCTCACCCGTACTGCCAATGTATGTTATGTCATGGACACCCAAATAACAACATAACACACTCCACATAAGCCATATGCAAGGCCATGTGGACAAACCACAGTAAAATGTCCACCATGTCCCACTGCATGAACTGTGGACCAACACCAAAATACAGATGTGATGAGGTGATAACTATAGGGAAAGTATCAGAGAATGTTTGCATAATGTATGGAAGAGTATAGAATAATAGAGGGGGTGGGAGCATGGGCAGCATGGAATGTGCAAGGTCAGACACACAGCCATGTGCACATACTATCCCTGGCTGCAAACACAAAAATGGGTGACTATAAACCTGCCCGTACACTACAATAGGGATAATGTCATGACTTATGACCCCTGCCTCTGGGTAACCTGTGTGAATCCGTACAGCTGTGAGGTATTTCCACAGCAAGATAAGGCCATATTGTCATGTCGATGGACGTACAAGTATGGGATCCTCTGCCAGCACTGTACCAAGGTGCTGAACTGGATACACTGACCCAGCAGCAAGTGTCTGCAGATCCCCCTCCAGAATGGCATAACTTTCCATGAATATGTAGGCATTTGACCACAATGCAGGAACAGCTGTATTCACCCTGTGTTCCCCAAGACATAACTGTGAGCAAAAATGTCCACCTGACAGTACTTGAGGACATAAAACATCACAGGGTATAATAGTACACATGTCTGAATATCTCTGCTTACACCAGTACCATGTAGCAGAAGCAGCACAGACACAATCACACTATCCCTTGTACAGGGTGACCCCATATTGCCAACTGATCTACAGATATCCTGCAGAAACAGTTTGCTACCTGTAGGTGTAGAACACAAAGGTCTGCACTGGAGTACAAACTACCTGGAATGGATCCACACATTCAATACAGAAGGTCATACTGGGCATGCTCACACACTAACAAATGAAGCCCATGTCTGCCAACAGCAGTGGACCATACATATTGACAGTTGCAGATGTTAGTGCATACATCCTCAGTATGCACCATTCATGCTTTGCACACACATTGGATAGGAATACATACATATATCCAAGGACAACACACTATAATATGCCAACAGTACACATACATAGATGTGTGGAAGAGAGTGACAGTGACAAAGAGCCTTCCATCATGAGGCCTGTCCCACCCAGCACACAGCCAAATGGCTACAACCACATGATGTGTAAATGTCACTCACTGTAGAAATTAGCCACTGGTATCCCTCAGCATTACAGACTCTGTGATGCAAGTGCTAGCTTTGCAAAATGTCTGTACGAGTCAGTAGCCATCTAGCAGTTGTATATACGTACCTGCGGAATATAAACCTGCGTGTGCCTGAGTGTGGTGTATCTACCTCTAGATGAATGGGTTATGGCCCATGCACACAAACTGCCCTTCCCATAGCCCTATTGTGACAAGCCTGCTGATGTCATTCACTTTGAAATACACCTTTGGGAAAGAAGTAGCCCAGTAATCTCTGTGGCTCATCCTATAACTTCATAATGCTGTAGTGTGATAAACAAGTCAGGTAGGAGTTTTAATCCCAGACATAGCATATGTGTGTGTCTCTGTCTGTGTAGGAAGCAATGCTTTTAGGCTTGTCACACTTACTACAATTCAAATGCCTTACTTTGGCAAGGCTGCTGATGTCATTCACTTTGAAATACACCTTTGGGAAAGAAGTAGCCCAGTAATCTCTGTGACATATCCTATAACTGCACAATGCTGTAGTATGATCAACTAGTCAGGTAGGAGTTCTAATCCCAGACATGGCAACTGTGTGTGTGTGTGTGTGTGTGTGTGTGTGTGTGTGTGTGTGTGTGTGTGTGTGTGTATGTGTAGGAGGCAATGCTTTTTAGGCTAGTCACAATCACTACAATTCAAATGCCCTACTTTGGCAAGGCTGCTGATGTCATTCACTTTGAAATACACCTTTGGGAACACAGTAACCCAGTAATCTCTGTGGTGTGTTCTATAGCTGTGTAATGCTGTAGTATAATAAACTAGTCAGGTAAGAGCTCTAATCCCAGACATGACAATTGCATGTGTATCTCTGTCTGTGTAGGGAGCAATGCTTTTAGGCTAGTCACACTCACTACAATTCGAATGCCCTACTTTGGCAAGACTGCTGATGTCATTCAATTTGAAATACACCTTTGGAAAAGGGGTAGCCCATTCATCTCTGTGGCACATCCTATAACTGTGTCATGCTGTAGTGTAATAAGCTAGGTAGGTAGAAGTTCTCATCCCAGCCATGGCAACTGTGTGTGTGTCTCTCTGTTGGTGTACGGAGCAATGCTTTTTAGGCCAGTCACACTCACTACAATTCAAATGCCCTATTTTGGCAAGGCTGCTGATGTCATTCACTTTGAAATGCACCATTGGGAAAGTAGTAGCCCAGTAATCACCGTGGTGTGTCCTATAACTGTATTATGCTGTAGTGTGATATAATACTTTGGTAGGGGTTCTATTCCCATCCATGGCAAGTGTTGATGTTTGTGTGTGTGTTTCTTTGTCTGTGTAGGGTGCAATGCTTTTGAGGCCATTCGCAGTCACTACAACCTCCATTCCCCTACTTTGGCTAGCCTGCTGATGTCATTCCCAGTGAAATACACCTTTAGGAAAGCAGTATCCCAGTAATCTCTGTGGTGCATCCTATAACAGTGTAATGCTGTAGTGTGATATAGTACTTCGGTAGGGTTCTATTCTCACACATGGCAAGTGAGGATGTTTGTGTGTGCGTTTCTTTGTCTGTGTAGGGTGCAATGCTTTTGAGACCATTCACAGTCACTACAACCTCAATTGACCTCCTTTGGCAAGCCTGCTGATGTAATTCCCAGTGAAATACACCTTTGGGAAACAAGTAGCCCAGTAATCTCCATGGTGCATCCTATAACTACACAATCCTGTAGTGTGATAAACTAGTTAGGTAGGAGTTCTAATCCCGGACATGGCAAGTGTGTGTGTCTGTATTTGTCATTCGTATCCTGTGTGGAAGTGGCTGTGAGCTTGTAACAACTGAACTCATTGTGAAGCCGGTTTTGCAAATTTCTTATATGGTGGCCCTATTATATGTCACAATGTCAACCTTACAGGTATAACAGATGTGAAATAGCCAAGAGGCTGGGATGCCAATCCATATCCCTACATGTGACATCAAGGCCTGGCAAAGAAAGTTAGCAACCCTTGTATTACCCAGGGAAAATTCTCAACCCATGTCTCATACACAAACACACTTGCCTAGGGAACAACAGCTATGTTGGTAGTACCCTGCATATTGTCCACAGATAGTAACCATGGTGTGATCACAGTGGACAACAGAGGGCATGGCACCCTTTCCATCAGTACAATAGGCACGTACATGCAAACAGTGTGCCTTCACTATGTTCCCCACTGGACACCTGCAAAACCTGTGCTGCAATCAAATATGACCCACAAAGGAAATACCATGCCTTAAACACATGCCATGTATGGGCAGATGCCACTGACACCAGGGAATACCTGTATCATGCTCTCAATGTAAGTGCAGGGTCAACCTGCTGTCCATCACCAGTTCCTGCCACATGAGGCTAGGACTGGCACATCTGATGATAATCTGTGTGCACAACATGGGCTAGACACCCCAGGTACAATTCCACATATCACTGTACATGCATGTTGGATGTGTGCACATCCATGTCATGGACTAAAGAACATATACATGGCATGCATTGCACAGCAATTGCCACACAAAATAGTTACCCAGGTGACTGGATGGTGAATACAATAGCCACCTGTGTGAGCCACTCCAGACACTACACCCCTGAGCCACACTGCAGACCATTGTCATGTGGCCTGATGGCAAGGTATACCCTTCACCTAGCCTTGTATAGCATTCTGGCATAGTCAACCACTATATACCTGTGATGTAATACATGCATGCATGTTAGTACTGGAACCCTGTGTCTGTGAGTGTGGTGTATGATGCTTTTGACCACATTCACACTCACTACAACTCCCATTGGCATACTAAAGCATGCTGTCTGATGTCAGACACCTTCACATACCCTTTACAAAATAACCTCCAGATAACCTCGGTGGTGCATGTGATACCTGCACATTACTGTATTGTGGCAAACTAACTAGTTAGGAAGTGTATTCTTGACCCTGCCAAGTGTGTCAATGTGTGTGTGTCCCTGAGGGGGTGCAGCTGTGTTGATGCTGACACCTGTTCATGTGGACCGGCAAGTGTACTACACCTACTGTATCACTACCATATCACTGTTGCAGATGTCACTCACCATCACATATATGTTTGGACAGCTCTTCAATATCTAAGCTATGTGGTGCATGCAATAACTGCATAGACATGTGATAACAATACATAGTCAGTCAGGGCTTTGCAACCCTGTACTGGTAGGTGTGTGAAACAAACATGCTTAGGTTTTACTCTCATACCCACTCCCTGACGTACTTTGTCTCTCTCTGTTTCTCTCACTCCCTCTCTGGTGGATGTTGAATGCATGAATTGTAGCCCTCCTCTAGCTGATTGCATGTGGAACAGCTGTGGTAAAATTCCCATAGCCAATTGCATGGAAACACACTCCAATATCTAGGAACATCATGTTGGTGTTGGGCCTTTTCATTCACTGTGAGCAGGACCTAGATCTGGTGTTTGGCAAACAGCATCACCGATGGATTTGGGATATACCTCTAACAACATGCACTGTAGAAACAGGCCAACACACAGGAGTGGGATGTGCCTGACATGACTACAGAATGTAAGTGTTGCTATTCTGCATTTGGAGTAATGTTGGTTTAACATAATGTGTGTGGATATGGCTGGTCTACATGTTTTAATACCTGTCATGACAGTGCTATGTTTCTGAGTAAAGCCCCATCTGTAGGGTCATCTGCAGACTGGGCAGTGTGTGGTGCCTTTTGTTTCTTGTGTTACTCACAGAACACCTTTCTGAGAACTGCAGAAGTATAGTGTGAGGACTGCAGTCAGTACATGGTGACAGCCATGAGAGTTGCTGACTTCATATCCCTCATAGGACATATGTAACAACAAACCCTGTTACAACAGTAAATGTATGAGGTTATCACAGCAACATGTCAATATTGGCCCTGTGTTTGTGCCTCCAGCTGCAACTCTGTTAACCATTGTACATGTGTCATGCAGTAAGAGGTGCATATGTTCTGTGCACCATTATTTATTGACATCATATCTGATAACAAGCCAGTGAGATATCAGACTGCTAAACATGTTATTTATAGTAGGGGTTATATTTGAGGACATAACCTTGGCATTCTGTAGTTGTGTGTACAGTACTGAGGTCTGTGTACTTATGGTGATTGTCGACAGTGTGAGTATTGTGAATATGTACCTTGGCCTGTGTACAGACTGTGGTATATGTCACTGTTCTTGGTCCTGTTCTATCTGATGTTACATTCTGCTCCAGTATATGGTACCCTATCGGCTTACATGTTTGTAGGGCCAAACACACACATGTCCCATACCACAGACAGGCATCAAACCACACTGTGTAGTGGCCCAGTATATGTAGGGTTAGTGTGTGAGTGGCACATATGAGGATGGTGTTGATCAGACAGTCCATATACTGTAATATTAAGCTAGCTTATCATATGTGGCTGTGGCTGTGTTCACATTAGTTGTGGGCATGCACTTTCACACAGGTGTCTGTTACTCTGTGCTGTGACATGCCTGTAGAGCCTGCTATATTTGCAGGTACATGTGTATTCTCCCATAAGAAATATAGGTCAGTGTTGTGGCAGTCTGCCTGTAGTTTGCACAATGTTTTCTTACATGCCTATCAGCTTAGTGTACTTACCCAGTGTGATGTTATGTCCAGATATTTGCAAGATGTACTGCTGCCAGGCCACCATAACTGTCATGTATATCTGGCAAAGCAGTGGGATGCTGTACAGATGTATGTCACTAACTAGTGGGTAGTATGTGGCAATGTGACCTCTGCACCAGCGGTTATTATGTGTCAGGACAGACAGGAGTGAGTGAATGCATAACCTATGTGGGTATATGTATTCCAGTATTTACATAATATACCCATCTACATGGCTGTTAACATCCACATTGTCAGGCTTGGTCCACAGGTCTTGCACTAAGGGTTCTGTGTATACCTCTAGACTGAACAGAGTGTGTCAGACTGTCCACATTTATTGGCCATACCTCTGCTGTAGTCCACAGGATCATTACTGTGCTAGCAGTGATACTGTACTATGATATCCTTAGGATGTCTGTCAGTAGCCAATGGTGCACATGTTAAAACAGATGTGACCTCCCACACACAACATGTCTGTTAAGACAACCCCTATTACAGTAGCAACAGTCTACATATATACCTGCAATACATACCTGACATCCCCTTGCACTAACAGGTTGAGGCTATTGGGTCTGAGGTAGGACTCCACTCCATGTTCTGGACATATGGTGAACATATATGTACATATAATTATCCATATATCTATATAGATATATACACATATATATCAACATACATAGATGGATATATATTTATATGTACATATATACATATAAACACTCAAATATATACATATACACATCAATATATGTCTACACATATACAGATATCGATACATATGAACGTACACTTATGGATATCAACATATATATTGACAATAATAGGTATATCAGAATAGACATGTACGCACATATAGTTATAGATATCTACATATATATCTACATAAATAGTCATATCTGCACACATAGGATGTGCATACATATATAGCTATAATACATATATATATATATATATATATATATATATATATATATATATATATATATATATATATATATACACACACACACATACAGATATACACATGGCCATATATATGATGCACTATACAGATGTGTGTACAGACAAATGTATGAATATACATGGGTATGTACATGTAGACATATATCAACATATGTATATGTATATATTCATATTCCTGTCGTGAAAACATCATGGTTGTGTATGCCTTCCCAGATGCATCTCACCATATATGTCTGATATGTGTACATTATGATAAAGCAACATGTGTAATGCAACAGTCATATTAATAACAACTACTACACAATTCTGGAACTAAATCAATTGTTCAATACTAATCTATATGTGTATTGACAGATATATTGGAAAAACAACAGCTGTCGTCACAGTGGTCATGGCGTAGTGGTTAAGTGTTGTGACTATAGTGTACAGGGTCCTGGGTTCAAGACCTGCAAGGGCTGTTCATTTTGTTGTTGGGCATAACAAGGACTGTTGGATACAGAGTGATTAAGGAACTTTTAAGCAGTTGTAAGCAGGTTTGTGCGGGTTTGTGCTGAGGTAAGCACTGCTAACTTCCGGTTACAGTTTCTTATTCTCAGATTCTAAATTGCTTAACCTGTGTAGGCATTGCTTACCCCAGCACAAACAAGCTTAAACCCGCTTACTGCTGCTTAAAAGTGCTTACTCCCGCTTACACCTGTGCTAATTTTTTTAAAAGAAAAGAAAAAAGGGTTGATAGGAAAGTGGTAAAAAAAGGGGCACAAAGAGGGAAAGACAGTAGGGAAAATAGCTAGGGATGTGCAGGAAGGGTGTAGGGAAGGTCAGTAGCTGCCCATTTCTTCTACAGCAACAGCTGTGCATATACACTGAATTTGGAGGTAGATTTTGACACTCTAACCCCTGAGAGAGGGATGAGGACAACAATAATATGTTGTGATGCCAATTAGACCAGATTACATGTGTCTAGTGGACATGTGTGCAAAATGGCCAGCTATGTATGGTGTGAGATTTCTGGGGGGGAGCAGATTGTCCTTTTTTTTAAGGTGAGAGTGGGATGTTGGGGTGGGATAGTAGGTATATTTGGGGAGGTAGTTTGGGTAGGTTAACAGACAAGAAAAACAAGATGCATACAGGGGCAGTATATGACACATGTGGGGGTAAATACCTTGATGGGCGGGGTGTTGGGAAATTGGAAGCCCATGAGCCCTTTAGTGGAAACAATGGGATTGAGGTCCCCACCAATGGCCTTCACCACTGCACCTTCACAGCCCTGAATGTGGCTGTGCTCGGGGCTGAGTCGGAGAGCCAGGCCGACCCTTTAGTCACAACATGCGGCCCTCAAGCTGGCGTAGCAGATCTCCAAACTCCCAGTTGAGCTCGCTATACACCATGACCCGGACCTGGCGACGGGTGACAGGTTCCTGTCTGTGCCCGCTCGTGGGGGTTGAGCCCCATCCCCTGAAGGCGGTTCCACCCAAAGTTGGTGCAGGACCAATGAACAAGGAGATCCCACATTGGGCCCCAGACATGCTGTTGCCTGGTGCCACAGCCAGCTGAGGTGGGACAGCTGGGTCCGCTGGGATTCGCATTCCCATATATGCTATGGTGTTTATGATTTATCAACATATGTGGGTTAGTAATAGTCAACACATTCCAGGATTAGGTATAACAGCATACATAGATATTCTCATTTACCTAAACACCAGATATGGAACAGTTGCATAGCAAACAGAACACATGCATATATGGGACCACAGTGGTAATTACAACAGCATGCAGGTACATTGATGGCACAATGCTACCAATGTTGGAGTATTTCAACATAGCACATGCATAGAAACAGATTTAAATAATTATCAAACAATAGGACATATGTCCCATCATTACAGTTAAGTCATCACGTACCAATTGAGTTGGGTATTTAGTTTCTTGTTGCAGATATGGTGGGAGGGTGAGAAAGATGTCAATTAACAACTAGTATATTCCTGTAGTTCACATTACTTTCCTAGTCAGTGCTGTTATCTGTACCTTACAAGTATTAGTACACTACCCTATTGCCTTACTTTGGACAGTGGTATGGCTGCCGACGACTGTATACATGAACTGGTTTTACCTGTAGTATACACCTCTTACCTGGTATACCTGTGGAGGAATTTTTGTTAACACTAACTAACTGTTTCTACACATACTCCCAGATTCCAGGTTGATGTTATGCACATACCTGTCCATCTCTTTTTGCACAGATTCTGGCCATGTCTTGACCACATGCTGGTAAACAGGGACATATGTAGACTATTGCCCTCTTTAACCTTTAGTGAATTACAACACTCTTATACAGGATATCGTAGACAGTTATATTATGTAACACAGTGTGAGTGACAGTGATGAGTGATACCTTATTATTTAGAGCAACTGCAACAATAACAATGCCATACAATACCAAAGTAAACAGTACCAGTACAGGGTATCAATCTTTTATTTCTGTGGACAGTATTCGTATCTGATGGACCTGTGGGAGCAATGTTTGTTAGCACTACCTGAATGTTGCCACACAAAGTGCCAAAATCCTCATTAGTATTATACACATACATCTCACTCTCTTACTGTACACACTCTGGTCACACCTTGACAACATGAGGGTGTAGATGGGACATACTTGGCTTATTACTCTCATAACATTTTGGGAAGTTGCTAGTGTGACAGGTTTGTTCTTATAGAAGTGTGACAATTGTATTCCCTGTTTGCTGCCTAAACATCTGGGATCATCCCACTGATTTTCCAGGGCGACAGGGTGACAGGCAGCAGATATGGGCTGATATACTGAACATTCTGGATATATCTGAACAGTTGTGGGGTATGATTCTGTATGCAGCCCAAGTCCACTCCCGGAATTCAGACCATGGCTGTGTCTGCTAACACTAAAACAATGTCCATCACAGTTGTGTGTGCTATATAGATATTGCTGTAAACTATCTTATCTGATTTTTGTCTATAATTCTCCTTTTACATTCTGACTTTGTATTACAACACTCTTATACAGGATATTGTAGACAGTTATATTATGTAGCAAGGTGTGGGTGACAGTGAAGAGTAATACCTTATTATTCAGAGCAAATGCAATAATAGCAATGCCATACAATACCAAAGTAAACAGTACCAGTACAGGGTATCAATCTTTTATTTCTGTGCACAGTGTTAGTATCTAATGAGCCTGTGGGAGCAATGTTTGCTAGCACTACCTGAATGCTGCCACACATATTACCAGATTCCACATTAGTATTATGCACAAACATCTCACTCTGTTACTGTACACACTCTGGTCACAGCTTGACAACATAGGAGTGTAGATGGGACATACTTGGCTTATTATTCTCATAATAGTTTGGGGAGCTGCAGGTTTGTTCTTATAGATGTGTGGCAATCAGTTGTATTTCTTGTTTGTTGCCTATATGTCTGGGATCATCCCACTGCTTTCCCAGGGGGACAGAGTGACAGGCAGCAGATATGGGCCAATTTACTGAACATTCTGGACATATCTGTACAGTTGTGGAATATGATTCTTTATGCAGACTACTACCACTCCCAGGATTCGAACCATGACTGTATGTGCTAAAAATACAACAGTTCACATCTCAGTTGCGTGTGCTATTTGGATTTTGTTGTCTGTCTTTTCACTGTTTTCTAAGTCTCTCTCAGTTGTACTAAATGACCTCTGTGGATTATACCAGTCATATACAGACATTCCTACACATTTTATTTATGTTGCACAGTGTGGGTAACAGTGCTTAATACAACAGTACTATTAAGTGATTGCAAATCTACATTACCATATGATACCAGAGTAAACACATGCAGTCCAGCAGATAGACCTTCATTGTACGGCTATTATGCTTTTAATTACGTACAACCTATGTGAGAATCTTCCTACCATATTCTCTGGTGTATGCAGTACTTGCCTTAAACAATACAGGTTTTATACAGGCAATTAACTTACTAATACTTTTAGATTTTTATTTCCTATGACAGTACATGCAAGAGTATTACTAACCTGCCTCGTGTCGCAACCTCTCCAAGCAACATCCATGGGCCTCCTGGTTCGCAGCCCACTCACTTGCCACTGTGAAGGACATAAGAGGAATAGTTAGCCATACCTATCCATAATATACATGAGCTGGCAATTATTAAACAGGTAGTGGAGTGATACTTACACACAGCTGGGACCTCCCTTGTCCTCCTAGACTCTTGGATCCATTGATCCAAGAGATCCCTCTTTCACCACTTCAGGTCGGGATAGTGATGCCTGTCCTGCTCACCAGTTCGGGGTTTGCCAGTGGCACTGGTGAGGTCATGGGTGAGATGGTCCCAGGCTTCCGCTTTATATTGGGAACCCTGGTACTGGCCCTGCAGCAGTCTCTGCTCATGCTCTTTGACAAGGAGTCCTGCCATGACTCTGGACTCCTGGATGCCCCAGCGCTGCACCTGAAAGTGCACACCCTCTCCCATTCTAGTCATAGTGCCTGCAAGGGGAAACCTACAACCAGTTATGAGATATATTCCCAGCTGTTGGGTTAAAATAAGGCCGATTTCCCACACTTTGCCACAATTGGATGGACTGAAAGTGCACACCCTCTCCCATTATAGTCATAGTGCCTGCAAGGGGAAACCTACAACCAGTTATGAGATATATTCCCACCTGTTGGGTTAAAATAAGGCCAATTTCCCACACTTTGCCATAAATGGATGGTTTTGAAAAGGCTAAGCTATGTGCAAACCTGCTTACTTAAGGTTGGCATTGTTTAAAGGAGTATACCAATGGGCAAATTGAGTTGGCTGGCCTACACATTGCTTACACCTACTAAGCTGACCTGTGCAATGCTTAGCATTGCTTAATATTTAACTTGCATTATATTTGCTTTTTGGCATTGATTTATTATTCTTTACATGTTATATATGTGTCTGGTATCCATGATTCATGTGTACGTACACTGTATGGGGTCCTTGTGTTTATTAGGGGACTTCAACACTTTATTACAATTACACCTCACATCTGGGCTTACTGCAGTACTCTAGTTCACATATTTATGTTATGTAGTAGGTTATAGAATATAAGACTGTATATAAATTCCTTTCACATGATCAGTTTGATTTTCCTATAGTGAGGATTTGTTTGGTGATACCTCAGTCTTATGGACTGCTGTGATGGCGTAGTGGTTAACTACTGTGACTATAGTGTACAGAGTCCTGGGTTCAAGATCTGCAACGGCTGTTGATTTTGTTTCTGGCCAGAACAGCGGCTGTTGCATACAGAGTGATTAAGGCACTTGTAAGTGGATTTGTGCAGGTTTGAGCGAGGGTAAGCAATGCTAACCTCTGCTTAAATATGCTTACAGAGAGTTAGCTTCAATATTGCTTAACTTGTGTGCGCATTGCTTACCCCTGCACAAATGGGATTAAATCCTCTTACTAGTGCTTACATATGCTTACTCCCACTTACTACTGCTTAAAGGAAAACTCCGGGCTTAAATACACTTTAGCTCAACCATGAGTTGTGTTCTGTCCCTGTAAACTCAACCCAGCCATCTACAGTTACGACAATGCACAAACACATTTTCTTAGTTCTACATTTCTACCTTTCCATAACGTAGGGCAGGAAAGCCCATCCCCCGTTTTTTAGTATCGCATCCTTTCACTTGCAAATTGTCTGCACATTTGTGACGTACCTTCGACACAGTCAAATCAGTAGTTTCCTCTACTGCAGATCCTCCCACACTGTGACATAGACATTTTCTAAGCCAGCCCATTATCAGGGTTGAAGTGCTGCATAACTTGTTGTGGAACTCTTTTATGTCCACTGTTTCCTTCCGGAGGAAAAGCTGCATTGGAACGAGTAACATCCCTGAACAGAGAACTCGAATAGCTACTATTCTTCAGTAAGTTTGTTTAGTTATTCATCAGGCATATAACATTTTACCCCCAGTTAATAGTAATGTTTTGATTGTCCTGCTCTTCCATTACTAATCCTACATCCGCGGTTTTGTTTTCATCCGCCATGCTGCAGTGTCTCTATGTATGTGTATGGTTGTTTCGGTGTGAGTGAATGTGTGCCTGAAAGCAGTATGCATGTCTGAAAGTGCAGAAAATGTAGTGCTTTTGTGTGTGTGTGTGTGTGTGTGCGTGCAAGATCGAATGCTGAAGAGACTGTTTGCATGTATGATAGTGTGAGCATGCAAAGCCAGTTCGAGACCAGTAATAGGGATACCCATTCAGCCACTGTTTTACACTCTTTAAACAGCAATTTTACTGTATAATGAGTGTAAAACAGAAATGCACCTAAGTAAAGTAATTGCTGCTGTCTGTGTATTAGTGAATGCTGCATGTGTGAAGGCAGAAGAGTAAGTTTGTTGGTTGGTTGTTAGGCTACCTGTGTGTGTCAGAGAAGAGAGAGAGGTCTGCGATTGATTGACTTTCTGGCGGCAGCCTCTCAATTCCCTGGTTCAAAAGGTCGATAAGTTAGCACTCATGCTTTTGCGATCACTGTCGGTAATTGTTATCTGGCCTACCAGTGTGCCCAAAAGTTCAGCTCTTTGCTCTGCGACTAACAGCAACCGACCAATTCCCAACCAGTTTTAAAATGGCACCTAGCTTGCTTGTAACGAAGAAGCGCAGTGAGCACCATTACTGAGCAATGCTATGCACGTGTATCACTTTTAAAAAAAAAACATTTCTTTTATGTGTCCTGTATTTACACTTACAGAGTTGTGGTTAAGGCGAAATAACACAGTAAAGCAGACAGGGCTCACTTACTGTTGCTGAATCTTTCCGGTAAGCAGGGACACTCATTTCTAAAATGCTGGAACACCTTTACTTCTCTCAAGGAACTGCTTTTCACCGGTGCTGACTCACTGTTTAATTGAAACCTGTATTTTACCTTGCATGTGAATAAATACGGTGCTTTTGAATGCTTGTAAAAAATACAGGTTGCTCTTGTAAATAATTTCGTGAATTTAGCCACTTAGCCCACCTGATACCCCCCTTTATTCTCCGGTTCTCATTTGCTGGAACTTATCATTGAAAAAATATAACTTATTTTGTCAAAAGGCTAGAAATGAAACCACTGAAAGTTTGATTGCAACATTCCAGCACTTCAGTGAAGACAATGAGTTAAATATCATAGATATTATTTATATTCATACAAAGATGTTTATAAACCTACACACTTAAAAAAGGGCAAAAACATGTCTGGGTACATAGAAAATTACACTTGCTTTCAAGATGTCTGATAATGCTTCTGAAATATGTAGATGTTACGAGTTCCTTAGCTGCCATGCTAAATGGAATACTCTTGTATATAAAACTTTATGTTACAGCAGAGCAAACCATGGACATCTTTTTGGTTCTAGGGATAAATGACAGGCAGAAGTTAAATAATGAAATAAACAGAGCAAGTTACAGCAAATGCAACAAATGATTTAGGTTTATTTGTCTTAAAGTAGATGAATGCCAAAAATTCAGTCAGGTAATATTAATCTTTTGGTGGTAAGACCTGCGGTGTTAATGGTTATGTCTTTATTGGTGGACATATTTCTACTACTTTCAGAAAGAAACATTTTCTTTGCCCTATGCAATACTTTACTCAGTGTTCTGCCAAAAATATACTGTGCTTCAAACATCACAATAACATATTTTATATTTCATTCCAACAAGTTTAGGTGTAGCGGCATTCCCATCAACAAAGTATCAAAGCCCCCAGCTACCCACATTTATACCAGCATTATGGATCATACATAACTTTCCGTCTGTGAATTTTTTATAGTGTAACAGAAGTTTTAAAAGTACTGGTCTGTATAGTTTGGCTGCAACAGAATTTTAGTTTTGTAATTCATATCCATCTTTTTTCCACTGTTATGAAATACTTTTCTTAAACTGTTATGGTATTTTAATGCTCTAATGGGCAGTTTAAAAATGTATTTAGTGAACTGACTGGAAAGGTTATCTGCATAAGTCCTTGATAAAAAATAAATACATACATAAAATGTTATTTATTTATTTATTTATTTATTTATAAAGTTTTTAAGTACTAACTTCTTGTTTGGAACCCATTATCAATTTCTGCTTGTTTTTATATAAATAACACATGTTTTAGTATATCACTGTTCAAGTAATAGTTGCTTACTTCAGCTGCAGAAAGTCCAACATCCATCCTGAATTCTAAAGCTTCCCCTGAAGGGTAGACATCCGACCCTTATACATACCCTGTATAAAGCAGGCATCAGTCTGTTTCTGTCTGAAACAACAGTCCGCTGCACTCAACAACATGGCTCCAGTGACACATTCTGGTACATGCTTACAAGCCTGCTGAATGATGCTACAGGTTAGTACATGTTTTTATGTATGACATTATTTAAATTCTCTTGCATTGTTTATGTCAAATATTGAATTTAGAGTATATGTTGTAGGAAGAAGTATGAATGATGCATTCAGTGTATAGTCGTGCCATGTTTTGCACATAACTAGCACCACACTGGAGTCTTTACAAGTCCAAAATTAGGTATAAATTTTAAGTATTACCCCAATTCATTTTATTAGGAGAATAACCTGACTGGCAACTAACCTTGACTTTCTCCTTATCCAGCCTGTTGATAGGCACATCTGTGTGTCTTACAGTGGAGTCTCCTACGACTAATATGTTGGGTTTATGGTAAACCCTTAGTGGTTGTGATGCATAGGTGTATGGACTATGTGTGGTATGTGGTGTGGAGGGCTGTGGAGATCGCGTGTGTTTTTGCCTCGGAGGTCTCCTTTGTTTGAGTAAGTTTATGCAGAGGACCTCTGCATATGTAGGTGTATGTTGTATAGGTGTGGGTGGTGGTTGAGGTGTAGTGATTGTGTTGACAATCTTTTCAGTGCCAGATATACCGGCTTGAGGTGGAGAAAGCTTGGACTGTACGTTCCTAATGTAATTGCATCTCTCACAAATTGTGTTCCTAGGTGGTAGTAGTAGATGGTTGTCCGTATACTTGAGGCAGTTGCTACACTGTCTCAGGATGCCCATATCAACCAGACTGGCAGGAGAAACTGTAGGAGATTGTCCATCCATATTTGTCAGAATCTAAGGGAGAAAGGCCAGGGAGAGCTAAGGGGTGGGCCTAAAGCCCAGTGCTTAAACCAAAACTAAGAGCTTAGAATAACACTTAAGAATAATTTAGACAGGCTATAAACAAACAGTAATAAATGCAACAGAAAATATACAGCTGAACACTTTAGAGAACAGGCAGTAAGCAGCATGAAGAATCAAAACAAGATGAAGTAACAGAGTAGTAGGAAGAAACACAAATTAGAAAAATACAAGCAGCTGAATAAAGTTTTTTTTTTGTTTTGTTTTTTTTTTTGTTTTTTTTTGAGAATTTTTTGGATCACTAAGAGATTCCAAGTTTTTGGTGATTTTTTATGCATTATTTGTATGTGCATGTGAAATGTAAGATTATAAGTAAGGTAAGTACTAGGATAGATGCTCTTGCTGGCCATTTTCTCTAGCTGATTTCAGCTTTTGTGTTTGAAATAACCTATCCCAATAGATTATTGATTGGCCTTACCTGTCCCAAGGTTGATAATTAAATATTACCCCTAAAGAGAATAACTGGGATCACAGCATAGATAATTTGAGTGGACCCATGCATACAATAAAGCACTTAGGAGCTGCACATGCCCATTGATAGTGCATGGGGACGTTCTGGGGTAAACTTTCTCTTTCCCATCCATATACCTTGGTTGCAGTTGAAAATTTACAGGGATGAACTTTGTTTTATGTGGATGGGGAGTCTGTTCCACAGCAGTGGTATCCTCTGCAAAATATACCTGTCCTTCCAAACTTTTCTATTAATGTTGCAGAAGAGGTTCAAATGCCTAGGCAAATTATTTCTGATGACATTCGACTTATTGATGTGTAGTAAATCCATTAGTAATAGATCACAGGATGCCTTCTATGCCAGACACAGGTGACTTCTTTGGAGTCTGTAGCATACTGACTATACTGACAGGGGTTTCATTTGGTTCATGTAGGACATGTTGTTTAGGCCTTGTATCCTTTTAGTAAGATATATTTCTGTGAGCTCCAGTCATTGCATGTGTCTGAACAGATATATGCCAAAGGGGGCATTATGTGCAATGACTGTCCCAATGAAGGCTGAGTAAAGGGGGTCAATGACATCCCTAGATCTAGACACAGTCCCTTTGTTTATAATCTGTGCAATATAGAAGGACTTTCTTACAACCACAGACACATGCTGGTCAGAAGTTGTCACTGTCCACATAAGTTCCCAAATCCTGAGCAACTGGGTCAAGTCTTAGGGGCATATTGTCAGTGTGGTAGTTCCCAGGGGGTAGATGACTTCCCAAAACATACAGTAATGCATTTTTTTTGGTATTTAGTTTTAGACCATGGTTTGGACAACAGTTATTTGTTTGACACAAACCCCCTTGCAGGATTGCCAAAGACATTTGAGTATTAATCCTAGCTTGCAGTCATCTGCAAAGTTAGTTGTCATCATCCATTTTTATCATTACTATTAGTATTATTATCATTGTTATTGTTCAGTATTACTTATAATCATCCGCTATCCTCCCTCATTATTTGCTATTCAAAGGGACTTCAGATGGTGTATTATTAAGTGAGAGGATTTTAAATGTTTTTCATGAGAGCTCTGGGGGAAACAGTAGTAATTTGAGGGGGTTGAGCATGAGTTGTGAGTTACAAAGCCATGTTTCAGTGTCAGTTACAACTTCCTGAGTAATTTTTTGGAGATGTGTCAAGTTATCTGATACACTTATGAGTGTGAAGTCATCAGTGTATTGTATTCGGGAAGCCTGTTGTGTGGGTCACTGGGGGGGGGGGGGGGGCTGCTGGTGTGTGAAATAAAAGGAGAGCAAGCATAGAGCCTTGTGGTACACTGGTGGTGACTGGGAGATATGGAGAGAAGGTGGAGTGCCATTCTACTAACTGATACCTATTGGACAAATAGCTGTTGAACCATAGAAGGGTGCTCAGTGATACACCTAATGTGAACATTTGAAGTAGAAGTTTGCTGTGACAAATTGTGGTGAAGACTTTAGACAAGTATAGAAATAAGGGGGGAGTAGTTTGTCGTTATCTTTTTCTTTATTAACAGTATCTATAAGGGTTAGAGGTGTAGTGCTACTTATATGGGAGGTACGGAAGCCATGTTTTTCCTGCATTTCAGATATGCTGGGTTTAGCATGATGGTTAATTTCTTCACGTCATAAACAGAGTACACAGTTTGGTTAAGACTTCATGGCATTTAACCTACTATTCTCACATGAACCTAAGATCACTTTAGGTCTAAGGTTAGTGAAGTCTGTTGAATTTCCTACTTTGTATAGATAATGTGTGACTAATTCCCAAAAAAGGGAATATGGGATTCCTAGACTGACTATCTGTGAAATAAGAGATGAATTCTGTTACAGGTTTTATTGATTTTTTGGGAGAGGGATTAGGGATGAATTTTTGGCCATGTTGCAAGAGTTCTGTAACAGTTGACTGGAATCATTTTAGGGATGTGTTAGCTGTTGTTTAGAGTGCTGTTCTCGTATAGTTTTTTTGCCTTCATTTATTTGCTTTTTATTACAGATGTGGAGCATTGGACTTTTGAGATATTGTGATGTTTTGTATTTCTACCTTTCTTTCTACTCTTTCTTTGTCCGGCATTAGCATTCTACTCTTTTTGGATAGCCAAATTGCATTACTTGCTTTTCCTCTCATCCTTCCAGGAGTTGTAAGGATATTTAGAAAGCTGCATTGAATTCATTTAATTTTTTTTTTTTTAATATGAGGCAAGAATCGAAACATTCTGTGAAAGTCTGGACAGTTGAGAGGTCTGTTAAACAGACCCGGTCTTTCTACAATGGGGTAGGGGTATCCTCCCCTTAATATGGCCTAACCCCATTGTTGGAATGTTTCGGTGTCTTGAAGATTCTACAGTGTCATTTTTCTAATTCTGGAACCAGTGCACATATGAGGATTTGGCACGTTATTTTTCCTGGGATTTGTGTACCCAGGTCTTTTTTTTTTATTTTTCAACCAACTTCTGTCCCTGATGTATGTTATATAAAATACATTGCATATGTCAGTGTCATACCCAGTAAAGTATATCTTATTTAAAGAAAATCTCATCGCTAACCAGTATCCTACCATTTCCTATATTCCACTATAGCTGATATTGGTTATATATGTATTTCTGGATTCCAGCATGTTCTTGTTACACAAATTTGTAAGGAAAGCAATTTCATGCATTTGCAACTCACTAGAAGAAATCCTCATTGGAGGTTAACAGTCTAATGGCCCTGGAGCCTTTTTAAGCATAGCCATTCATGCCACGGTTTTCTTAAAGGAAAACTCTGGGCTTACACACATTTTAGCTCAACTGCGAGTCATGCTCTATCCCTGTGAACACATCCCAGCCATCTACAGCGACGACAATGCAGAAACACACTTATTAGTTCTACATATCTACCTTCCGTAGCGTAGGGCAGGAAAGCCCACCTCCCGTTCGTCAGTATCACATCTTTTCATTTCCAAGTTGTCTCCCCCTTCGTGACGTATCTTCGACACAGTCAAATCAGTAGTTCCCTCTAGTGAAAATCCTCCCACACTGTGACGTAGACATTTATGCCAGCCAGCCCATTATCAGCTTGTTGGGGAACTCCTTTACAACCTCTGTTTCTTTCCGGACCAAAAAACTTGACTGAAGCAAGTAATTCCTTATGTGCAGCTGCAGACAACGTTCCTGGATGGAGAACTCCAAGTTTTTGGTAAGTTTGCTCACTTCTTCTTCCTGCCCATATAGAATTATGCACTCAAATGTATGTAAAATAGAACTTTTTTCCCTGTTCTTTGTGTAGTAACTCAGTGTCTGTGCTTTTTTTTCTCATCTACCATGCTGTATATGGTTGTTTCTGCCTGCATGTGTGTGAGTGAATGCGTGCCTGAAAGTAGTAAGTATGAAATTGCTGATTGCAAAGTTGAGAGTTAATGAGCAGTGCAAGTGTATGTGTGCTCGCACGTGAATGCTGAACAGACTGTATTTGCGTGTGTGATCCAGTAATCAGCATATCCATTCAGGCAGTGTTTTTCCCTCCGTAAAACAGAAATGCATCCAAGCAAATAGAATGCATTGTTAATGTGTGTGCTGCTGTCTGTGTGTGAGTGAATGCTGTGTGTGTGAAGGCAGATGAGTCTGTTGGTTTGTGTGGTTGCCTGTCCATATCAGAAAGGAGAGATGCAAGTCAGCGATTCATCTACTCGCTGGCAGCAGTAAGTTATTACACTGACAGAGCGCTCTTCTTTGCAAGTCTGATTGTAAAATTTAAACATTTGCTACTTTTGTGCTGTGGAAATGCCGTTGCCCTGCATGTTAATTTGTACGTGGTGTATCCCTCACAGGTAACCCTCTGCCTTGTGTTGGAGGTTATTGTATGGGTCCCTCACTGGTTTCAGTCACTGTGTCTCTAGCACAGTAATAGCTGACCATCTCTTTGGGTTTCAAGTTCATCATTTCAGATTCAAGAGGCTCTGGGAATTGTCCCTGGAGATGGTGGTCCTTCAATCAGTGAGGGTGAGTAATACTCGCTACTACTGCTATCGCTGGTGTTGGCTACCCAAATACTAACATTGTAAACAAAGTGCACACAATGTGTAATAAAATAGAGCACACATCTTCTGAATAATTACAAACTGGCAAGGAGATGAAGCTCTTACTGACAAACACGCAGTGAATTTTATTTAAAGAGACTTGTGGCTCTTTATTTACATTTTGGGTTCGAACACCAAGTGAATCGGAAGTTTATAACGATGCAGCCCAGCTATAAAGCAGCAAATAGACTATAACTGCTAAAATTGCTTAGCTGAGTTTGAAAGGAATGTGATATCTGGTTTGTTTTTTACTATCATATTTGCAAATGGGCAGCTTTGATGATTACAGGCAATTTTACTGCTCTATTTCACAGCACATAAGGCATTTGTTGTCCTGGTGGGCAATTATATCTTTTGAATGCCCAGACTTTTGCAGAACATCTCCGATTTCATGACTTTTTTACCTGTCTCCTGTAATTTTATTTGTTAATGGTTGGGGGGGGGGGTAATTATCACTTAATAATGCCAGACATTATAGCATCATGCTTTTTATTGCTCAGAAAAAAACTGTGTTGATACAAATCCCGTCCTATTAACTTTTTTAAATAAATTAGGAGTAGCAGTTATAAAAATGTCTCTAATTTGTCCATTTGACTCTGACCCCTCCCCAATCTTTGTTTTATCCAGAATTTTGAGTTAAGAAGTTGAGAGGTAAACTGACCCTGGTTTTGCTGAACGTCCCTTACTTTATCTCATATTTTTTGTCTGCTCCTCTTACAATTTGTGGTTTTCTAATACATCGATGAGGACTGCAGTCTCTACCAATGACAAACATTTGAATTTCAGACTTCCTATATTTAGAAAATGTGTGCTAATGGAAAACTATTTATTCTAATGGCTTTTTAAATATATAATAACAATATTTAACATTGTCACTCTTTTTTTGTTGCTTTGATCCCAATTTATTGAGCTAAGAGACAGGGAGCTGTTTATTTCACTTTCATTCTAGTGTAACTTCAGAGTGGTACGAAGAGGCTGTCTGCCTTTTCGGATTAGGGCTGAGGAGGCATGCAAAGCTATGACAGCAGCAACTTGAAATACATGATTATACTCATTTGCCTTTTCAATTCCATCCCAATTTAACACCACAAGGGTTCACTGAAAATTGCTATATTGTTTGTGTTCAGAGGTGGGAGGGAGGAAGTCATCCAAGATATGATGCATGTGTCCTGGAAAAACATTTTATTCGCAGTTTATGGATAACCACTACTCAGTTTTGTGGTATCTCCTGTGTCATTAGCTTTGAATATTAAGCCTTTGACATAACCTGTTTCTTGAAAGAAAATACAGTTTCTTTCCTTAGTCATGAATTTTAAGTTTATGTCATAATTGGACCAAAGGTTGTGTGGAAAAAAGTTCTAAACTGCACATACAATGCCATAGCTTCTTGGGACTTAATGCCCCACAGACCCCCCAGCATAATTCTTTCCTCCAAATTTATTATATTAATAGTCTTTTTTTTTTTAAACACTTTTATCACGTGTGACATAGGGAAATTTAAATACATATAAAAGTAATCAAACTATATTAACGTAACAAACATTATATTTCACATATATTGCTATATATCATATAATCTGAGCGATATTACATAAATTATTCAATTCCTGCCATTTTTATAAACAAAAAACATCTTTATTAAACCATCACTTACTACATCGACAATCCTACATTTATATAAATGAAAACAAACCACACTGACACAATCCTAGCTGCAAGCACTTTATATTACAAACCACAATGACACACTCCCAGTGGCAAATATTATACGTAACTTATAACCTACCCAGTCTTTCTCACTCAAACATTATATTTACAGTCTTGGTCAGTTAGGATATGTTGCAAAGATGTAGGAAATATCTGACGAGTAAAGACAAGGTGTGAGATAACAAAACACAAATGCTCTGGATAGTAAGAGAAGGCAAGGAAAGAAGAAAATCTGGAGTGCTGGGATGAATGCCAGTGTGATACTAAACAGTGGGGGTTGGGGATAGACATGGAATAATTTGCCTAGGGATCCATAATCTCTAAGGCTGCCCATGCAGTCACTGTATATGGTACGTAAAAATTGGTACTTCTGGGTGTGGTTTGCTAAATGGGGTTTGACTATCCTGAGGCCACTGGTATTCATTAAGAAGGGGTCATGGCTTATTTGTTAGGAAATGAAAGGGCACAAAGGTGGTAACCCTATGGATGTAATTCAGGATATTTTCTGACACTGAATTCACAGGGCAAGTTGAAAAAAACAATTTCAATAGAGTCATGCATTCATTAATTATATGCTTTCATAACAGGAATACACAGCAGGGAATGAACCTTTATAGTGTAGATCCAAGAAAGAAAAATCCAGCAACAACATTTACAAGTACAGGCAGATAAACAGCACAAAACAGCATAGCAAAATCTCCAGGCAAATATTGCAGCCCCTTATTTACATGTGGCCATGAGTCCACTGATCCTCTGAAAAAGTGGATATTTGTTTGTGTTTTTTAAAAAGACACTAAGGTTAATTGAACTTGAACACCAGTAGGTTTATTTAATTTTGGATTTTTTTTTTTAACTCTGTTGGTTATTTGTTCAGTGCAATGGCTTCTGTGTTAGGGTTTTTTCCCATCACAGCATGAAGGTTTGTTGTCAATGTCTATCCTCTTTGCTTTGAAAGTGTGGAGTTCTGCATGCTGTCCCTTTACCTACATTTTTTCCTTGAAACTGCTGTTGATACACATAGTTCATAGGTTGATACTAGGCTATCGGCCCTAGGGCCTATACAAGCCTAGCCATAACAATTCCCTGGCTATTTCTTCCCGCACTATTTACTTCCCTGGACCCCTGTCTAGCAGGGCAAGTGACGTGATCCCCGGGTGAATTTCCTTTCTCCCATCCAGTCATCAAGGTTTCTGTTGAAGAGGGCCAAAGAGGTGCCCTGCTTGATATTTATGGGCAGTCTACAATTCTGGGGAGTCTCTGGGTCAGGAACCTATCCCTCCAGCATGTTTTGTTTATTGTGCTGACAAGATTTAGATCCCTGGAGCATGTGGCTCTGAGGGATTGGGATTTCTTTAAGTGTAGCATGTCCAACAACTCTGGGTTTGACATGGCCTTGTATGCTAAGCAGAGATTGCCTCGGAGTAGACGATATGCGACAGAGTATAGCTGGAGTTTTTTAAGGTGGTCACCAGAGGGCATCAGCTTTATGCCTGTGATTCTTTTAGTGAGGTATTTCTGCAGCCTTTCTAGTTGTTGCAGATGTCTTGAGAGGTACATACCAAATGGAGCATTGTATTGTATAATGGGTTTAATGAGGGATGAGTACAGTGGGACAATGACCTCCTTTTTTCTGGATGAAAAGCCGTTAGTGATGAGGTGTTCCACACAGAAGGATTTCCTGACTGTTGTGACGATGTGGTTATTGAAGGTGAGACCACTGTCCACCTGTGTTCCTAAGTTTCTTATCACACTTTAGGTGTTTAGTGTACTGCCACCCAGTGTTACTTATCCTTGACTCATAGTCCATGTTGTAGTTGTAAAGGGTCTATGGATCAGCTCACTTGCTCAGGTAAAAAATAAAATTTAAATCCCACATCATGAAATAATTTTGGAACACCCAGTTGACTTTTATCCACCATTCAGGCGATAACTCATGAACATATTCCACCAGAGCAGTGACCTTACACTTGAAACAAACTAAAGAAGATATACAGTGTGTGTGTGTGTGTGTGTGTGTGTGTGTGTGTGTGTGTGTGTGTGTGTGTGTGTGTGTGTGCGTGTGTGTGTGTGTGTGTCTCTATGCTCAGTGAATTAAATAATGAATGGAAGTGTGACCCCATTATGGCATAGTAAGATATACGGTAAAAAAATTACTTAAAGGACCACTACGGGCAAACAATGAAAAAACATATATTTTTTATCTTGCCATGATTTCCTGCACCTCCTAAAGCTGCCTGCAGCAAAATAAATACTCATTCCTAATTTTATTTTTTTTTACTCTTCTCTGCCCTCATGGGGGCAGACATTGTGATTCCTTTGGAAAGCTAAATCTGTCTTAATGCACAGACTATGAGAACAAATAGCCCTATCATTTGTTGTCAGACTAGACTTCCATTCACTTAGAATGGACCACCTGAAAAAAAATGCCAAGTTTGAGAGTTTGCAGCTTATGTGTCATTGACTGGTATGTGATGAGTTTTACAAATGTTGTTCCTATTGATGTACTATACATTCTCTGAAAGAAACTTGCAAAAGTGTCAACAAATTACTGAGACAAAAAAGACTTTTCACAAGGAGCAATTTTGCAAGTTTCAGTTCCTGGCCAAGTTACTGCTCCCATCTCCCCTCCTTCAGTGGGCTACAGTCTCACATTTCCAGCTTTACTAGATTCAACTATTTTGTCAGCTTTGCATGACAATAGACATAAAAAAAAATCACAGCCTGGTGTGCCACTAAAACTGTTCCCTTATATGTCTCTTCACTTCTGAATAGCATTTCCTCAGGAATAAAAAAAAACAAAGCACACACATCAGTCCAGAGTTTGGGCCAGTCTATCCATTTCTTAATGTTGTTGTGTCTTTCGGCTTTTCCCAGTTAGGGTTTGCCACAGTGGAACTCTGGTCCGCTAAAGATTGGCAGTAGATTTTTACGTGCCGAGTTGCCGGCCCAGACGCACAACCTTCAATGAAGGTACGCCCATTCATGCATGTCTCCACACAGAAGATGCTCTAGCTGAGAATCGAACAGGACAATGTCTTACTGTGAGGTGACAACGATACCGCAGCACCACCACAGCGGATCTTAATGTGTACAGTAAAACATTCAGTTTATAATGTGTTCTGGCTGCTGACATGGTTATCTTTACATAGTTATTCTCTTATAGCATAACCTGAATTTATGGTATTCAATGCCAAGCTTTACAACAGTTCTCAGTTTCTTAACAATGACCTCCCAAGCCTCTGATGTGACCCAGTGCTTTGTCAATATACTGTAAATACATAGATTAATACAAATATTTGTGGACATATGACATGTACAATAATACACATATACCATCATTAAAAGGATAAATGCATATAAATCATATCAATATTGTTATGATTTCTAGTTTATGACCCTGTTTGTCTATGGAAACTTCTTTTTGAATTTATGTTTAAGCAATTGTATATTTGTTGTATATTATCTTGTTTAATTGTTTCTCAATATTCTAACCACTGCATGCTGCATCAATTGTAAAACTCTGATTTTACTGCTTTTATATTTTCTATGCTCTTTGTACAAAATAGCTATGTTTGTATAATTTATTTTTATTATTTTTTATAATTGTTTACTATGTATCTGGAGCTTTTCTCCGTGAGCCTCTGCTGAAAATGGTCACCTTGTGTCCAGTCGGACTAAGCTAGTAAACAAATGGAAAATAAAAATAAAATATACTAAGAAAATCAAATTAATATACCAAGAAAAATCCAAAACTTAAGAAAAAACACAGAAGGAAGGAAAATGTTTCCTTGATGCTGTCATGAAAATCCTACTCACTTATTCAGATATTATGGGCAAACATATACACACACACATATATATATATATATATATATATATATATATATATATATATATATATATATATATATATATTATAACATATATAATATAGTAGGCAAAACAACGTACCCAATACACTAGTCATAGGTGACTCTATAGTCAGGCACACTGATGTCCCACTCACCAGGCTAAACAAGGAGAAGGTTACTGTCAGCTGCCTGTCTGGTGCCAGGATCTGCCACATAACCCATGCACTCAGGTCTCTCCACAACAAGTATAAATATGACTCGGTCATTGTCCATGTTGGTGCGAATGACCTGAGACGTACCTCCCTGGACTACATGAAAAGAGATATGGAAGAGCTCTCCGATCTTGTAGCCAAGGGAGGTATGACCCTAACCCTAAGTAGAATTCTGCCATCGCCCAGAATGATACCACAGTACAAGGACAAAATTATTGACTTCAACAATTGGCTAAGCTTCTGGTGTCATTCTAAGGGGATCCAGTATCTGTCTGCCTGGGATGACATAGTCGACAGACCACGATGCCTTGCCAGAGATGGCCTGCACCTGTCACCCATGGGATTCCGGATACTGGCTAAGAATTTTGCCGCCGCTATAGTGTCTTTTATAGACAAGGTTCAAATGACAAATAAATCACCATAAGAGGAACAGGCAAGCAAAAACTGAGGGTAGTGCTACTCAGTGCTAGAAGTCTAAATCTCAAAATGCACTCACTCAAGACACTCCTTAAAATGGAGAACATTGATATCTGTGCAGTGACTGAGACCTCTCAGGGCTCCAAAAAGCACCCCTGCACTACCAGGCTATAATCATACCACACTTTTCGGCCATGTAACCTAGACCGGAACACCAAAGGTGGAGGTGTGTCCATATTCATTAAGGATATCCAAGCCTCCAGGCTAGTTGCTCAGCAAAATGCATCCGAGGTTATCCAAGTGCAACTAACTCTGGGCAAAACTGCAATCCAAATTGTAGCTTGCTACAGATCCCCCATCATGCCCCAGGATTCACACTCATCTTTTCTTGATATACTGGAAAATATTAGGGTTCAAACACCTTAATAATGGGCGATTTCAACTATCCCACCATTAACTGGGAAAACTACTCATGTACCACCTCTTTCACTCAACGCTTTCTGGAATTCATAAATTCCGGTGCCCTGGATCAACTTATCCACACCCCCACCAAGGGCAACAATATCTTAGACCTAGTCATTACCAACATGAGTGACCGGTGTCCACACCCGAAGTCAACCCCTTGTTGGTCAGATCCGACCATAAGCTAATCACCCTACATATCCACATCCCGCCCCCAACCCCCATTAAGAAAATCACGGTAAAAAATTTCTCCAAAGCTAACTTCATATTTCTTAAGACAGAAGTGGCGAACTTCATAACACCCATGCACATGGACAATACAGTTACGACTGCTGAATCCTACACAAATGCACTCTATAAGCACTTACATGAGTGCATGGATCGTGCTATCCCAAACAGAACCAAGAAGCTATCCTCCAAAAAAAGGAAGCCAATCTGGTGGTCGCCTGCCATAAACAAACTGTACAACAGAAGGAAGAAACTGTTGCAAAAGAGAGTAAAATCCCATGAGTGGTGGAGCTCCCTGGTCAGCCTCAGTAAGAAGCTAAGATCCCTTATAAGAGCCTCCAAAGCTAGCTATGAAAAGAAAATCACTGCTAATTCTAAGGACAACCACAAAGCATTCTATAGCTATGTCAAGAATCTCAATGCCAGAACCCAGATCTGCTCTGAGTTACAGCACAACGGCATGAAAATTACAGAACCAACTGATATTGCCAACATCCTGGCAGATAGGTTCAGTGCTAACTTTACCACCCTCTCACACCCTAAAGGGCCCATATCTATACAGGAAGAATGCAGAGTCCCTGTAATCACAACTACACAGGTAAAAGCTGCACTCTCTAAAGACATAAACACAGCATCCATGGGACTGGACAACATCCCAGGCTGCGTTTTACACAAACTTCAGAATTAACTGGTTCCCCACCTAAGCACCATGTTCAATCAGAGCCTCACATCAGGCTTTGTGACCACTGAGTGGTGCACAGCAACAGTTATCCCACTCCACAAAGGGGGAGCCACCACTGATCCTGGGAACTATCGCCCTATTAGCCTGACGAGCCTAGTCTGCAAGGCCATGAAACGTCATCATGGAACTCATAAACAAAGACATTGGTAACCTCCAAACTCTGGACACCACCCAGTTCGGGTTTGTGAAAGGCAGATCATGCATCCTGAACCTATTCAACTTCTTTGAGGCAGTCACCAAAGCCGTAGATGAGGCTAAGGTGGTTCACACAGCCTAGCTTGACCTTGCCAAGGCTTTTGACACCATCCCCCATTCTGGAATTATAGCTAAACTTACTAAACTAGGTATAAATCCCTAAGTCACAAGATGGGTTGCCAACTGGCTCACTGACAGAACCCACGCTGTAAAAGTTGTAGATTCCAAATCTGACATCAAACCAGTGACAAGTGGAGTACCACAGGGCTCAGTCCTGGGACCTCTCCTGTTTGGTATCTACTTCACTGAAGTACAGGCTAACACAGAAGGCCTCTGCCTAATGAAGTTCACAGATGACTGCAAACTAGGAGCCATAGTCAAGTCCCCAAATGATGTGGGCAATGGGCATCCTACAGAAGGGCTTCACTGAGACAGATGCCTGGTGTCAGAGCCATGGCCTCAAGCTCATTGCCAAAAAATGCATTGTCATCCCCTTTGGTAAAAACTCTGTACCCATGAACTATCACATAGGCAGCAGTCTACTTAACACTAAATGTGTGATAAGAGACCTTGGGACCCAGGTGGTCAGTAGTCGCTCCCTTGATAATCACATCGCCACAGTAGTAAGGAATTCCTTCTATGTGGCACACCTCATCACAAAAGGGTTCTCATCCAGGAAAAAAGAGGTCATTGTTCCCCTCTACTCGACACTCATTAGACCCATTATAGAGTACAATGCCCCTTTTGGAATGCACCTTACAAGACATCTGCAGCAGCTGGAAAGGCCACAGAAGTACCTCACAAAGAGGATTACTGGCCTCAAACAGATGCCCTACACTGACCATCTCAAAAAACACAAGCTTTACTCCATAGCATATCGCCTACTCCGAGGGGATTTCTGCCTAACATATAAAGCTATGTCAAACCCAGAGCTGTTGGACAAGCTACACCTAAAGAAATCCCAATCCCTCCGAGCTACACGCTCTAGGGACCTAAACCTAGTCACTACAATAAACAGGACATGCTGGAGGGATAGATTCCTGTCCCAGAGACTTCCGATACTCTGAAACAAGCTACCCATCTATGTCAAGCAAAGTTCCTAATTAGCACTCTTCAAGCAAAATCTTTGAGTGGATGGGAAATAGGAAATATACCCTGGGAATCACTTCTGTGGCTCTGCTCAACAGTGGTACAGGAAAATAACTTTCTTGGGTGGCATAAGCCAGGGAACCTTGTTGGCTAGTCTTGCTACCTACCTATGAACCTATTATTAGACTAAATACATTATTATGTAGCATTGAAATGTGCTGACATTATAAGGGTGACAGTTCATTATTTACTCATAAAGCAAATGTCAGAGTGGAAAAGTTCAAATAGTGGATAAACAAGAGGAGGGGTAGAGAAGAAAGAGTGAGAAAAAGTATTTGTTAGAAGTAATAATTAGGGTAGATATTGGCGGCAGGAGAAAAAATGAGTAAAAGCAACATTACAAGTAAGAGAAACGAAACCAAGGAAAAGAATAAATAACATGGACAACAAGATTTACTGTCAAGTGGATTGGTAGCAGGTGTCATAAAATTGGGTTTGGAGATAAGTTTGGTGACTTTGAACAAACAGATTTGTCTGCATTAACTGTGTATCATTGTGTGTGTGTGTGTGTGTGTGTGTGTGTGTGTGTGTGTGTGTGTGTGTTTGTGTGTGTGTGTGTGTGTATGGTGTAAAAGAACTATAAAGCAAATCTGCACTGACACCTGCTGCGGGGGACACTTATGCAAGTGCAGTGGACTGGCTCCAGTAGGAAGGGATGGCAGCATACCTCTCAACATCATAGAACAATAAATCTGGACAAGGCCATAAATAATAGGGGACAAAGGCCCAAAAATTGGGACATTTCGTAAATATTGCACTTACAAACTTAGAAAGTTGATAAACAGGTTTTGCATTAGAGTGAATTTTCTTAAGGATATGAAGTCTGAAAATCAAATGACTGTCAACTTTCTGACTTCAGTGTTCAATGATTTGCCAGTGATTTGACAGAAAACTGCAATTTTATGAAAAACAGACAAAAAAATCTGGACTTTCTGCAAAAATCTGTACTATTGAGAGATATGGATGGGAGCCCTGAACCAGCACCCATCAATCATTTTCATTTGTTTGCCAAAGCCATTACAGCAGTGTTTTGCAGAAAGGTGGGAAAAGCCTTAAAGTTGACTGGTATGTTGTGTGGGTGTGGGTAGCTGTGTTTGTGGAAGGTGGAGGTGTGCCTTTGTAGGTGTGGTGCGAATGTTATGGATTATGAAATGGAGAGATTAAGAGTAAAAATTGTGATCAGTGAATTCCCTAGCAATTTCATCACTGCTTGATTCAGACATATACATTCCCCTGTGTTTGTCAGTACTATGTTTGAGTGCATTGTTTTGGAGTGCGGTATCACTGCTACAGCTGCTGCTACTCTTTCAATACAAGTATCTGCTTTGGAAGTTTTCTCCAGGAGTCTGTTGCTGAGAGGATGAAAGACATGCTACAGGTATACAACTAAGACAAACTAGATAAAGCAATAGTAAGAAAAAGTACTAGGTCACATCAGAGGCTTGGGAGGTCATTGTTAAGAAACTGAGAACTGTTGTAAAATTTATCATTAAATACAATAAGTTCAGGTTATACTATAAGAGAATAACTATGTAAAGATAACCATGTCAGCAGCCAAAATGCATTGCAGGTTGAATATTTTACTGTGCACATTTTAAAAAATGGATAGACTGGCCTAAACTCTGGACTGATGCGTTTGCCTTTTTTTTTTTTTTTTTTCTTTATTCCTGGGAAATGCTATTCAGAAGTGAAGAGACATAAGGGAACAGTTTTAGTGGCACACCAGGCTGTAATTTTTTTATGTCTATTGTCATGCAAAGCTGACAAAATAGTTGAATCTACTCAAGCTGGAAATGTGAGACTGTAGCCCACTGAAGGAGCGGAGATGGGAGGAGTAACCTGACCAGGAACTGAAACTTGCAAAACTGCTCCTTGTGAAAAGTCTTTTTTATCTCAGTAATTTGTTGACACTTTTGCAAGTTTCTTTCAGAGAATGTGTAGTACATCAGTAGGAACAACATTTGTAAAACTCAGTGCATACCAGTCAACGACACATGAGCTGCAGACTCTCAAACTTGGCAGTTTTTTTCAGGTGTTCCATTCTAAGTGAATGGAAGTCTAGTCTGACAACAAATGGTAGGGCTATTTGTTCTCAATCTGTGCATTATGGGATAGATTTAGCTTTCCAAAGGAATAACGATGTCTGCCCCCATGAGGGCAGACAAGAGTAAAAACAAAATAAAATTAGGAATGAGTACTTATTTTGCTGCAGACAGCTTTGGAAGGTGTAGTAAATCATGGCAAGATAAAAAATATATGTTTTCTTCATCATTTGCCCATAGTGGTCCTTTAAGTAACACAAGCAAGCACATAAGACTAGCAATGCTAAATAGATGCCATGTGATCAGTTTACTGTTTACATTTCTTTTACTGATGACAATAGCAGTTTGGGACTGAGCCCTGGGGAACGCCACTTGTAACCGGTTTAGTCAGACCTAGCTCACGCAACTCTTACCATGTGGGGTCTGTCCATGAGCTAGTTGGCAACCCATCTCGTGACATACGGTTTATGTTCAGGCTAGTGAGCTTGTCTATAATACCTGAGTGGGGAATGGTGTCGAAGGCCTTTGTGAGGTCTAGGTAGGCTGTGTTGACCACCTTTCCCTCATCTATAGCCTTGGTAACTGTCTCAAAGAAGTCCACCAGGTTTAGGAGACATGACCTGCCCTTAACAAAGCCGAACTGGGTAGGATGCAGTGTTTGGAGGTTCCCAATGTCTCTGTTAATGAGATCCATGATGATGCACTCCATAGCTTTGCAAACCAATCTAGTCAGGCTTATAGACATGGCTGGCCTTAGGCATAGGCGAACTAGGCAACTGCCTAGGGCGCCATACAAGCCAGCCTTGTAAAGGGCACAATTTTTGGGGGGGGTATTTATTTATCTTAATGTATTTTCAGGCCATAATGTTTGCACTTTTCTCATAGCCCTTAAATAATTTAAAATTTTAAGCTGGCATACTTATAAGTTAGTATGCAGGTCTACAACTTGGATCTAACAGAGTCCTAATATGCTTACAATTAACAGCATGCTAAGTTTGGTACAATTCGTCTCCAGTCTATCTGCAGTACTGCAGAGTCCTAACAATTTCAGATGGACAGATTAATAATAGTCTTGATAACACATCAAAGACTTTGCAAACCTGCTTTGGACACTCCTTGGAAGTAATTAATTAAGCTAGTCTGTTGTCTGACAGGAATAAATAGACCTCAGCATAAATCCAGGCTAGCCTGGTCATTTGTAATATACCTGAAGTGTATTAAAGTTGATATGAGAGTTTATTATTCAAAACAATACCTAGATTTTTAAATGAAGTAACTACTGAAGTTTGCACTAAACCTGTCTGCCAGAATGTTGGCAATATCAGTCGGTTCAGTGTATTCTGTGCCATTCTGCACTATCTCAGAGCAGATTTGAGAGTTTCCACTTAGGTTCTTGACATAGCTAAAGAATGCTTTGTAGTTATCTTTGGAGTCCTTGGCAATTTTTCTATCGAAGCTAGCCTTAGATGATTTTATGAGGGACTGTAGTTTCTTGCTGATACTGATCAGGGGTGTCTTTCCTTCTTGGGACTTTACTTTTCTGTACTAGTTTCCTCCTTCTATAGTATAGCTTGCTTATGGCAGGGGTCACCCAGACTGGTTTCCTTTTCTTGGAGGAGTGAGTCTTGGTTTTGCTTGGGATAGCACGATCCATGCATTCTTGCAGGTGCTCATAGAGTGGCTTTGTAAGGGATTCAGCAGCTTGGACAGCATTGTCCTTTAGCATGGGGGCTGTGAACCTTTCCACCTCAGTCTTAAGTAAAGTGAAGTTTGCTTTTTGAAAAGTTTTTCATGGTGGTTTCCTTGATTGGGGGTGGGGGCGGAATGTGGATATCCAGAGTGATTAGTCTATGGTCTGCTCTAACCAGTGAGGGGTTGACCTCCAGTGTATAACAACGGTCGCCCATGTTGGTGATGACCAGGTCCAATATGTTGTCACCTCTGGTGGGGATGTTGACCAGTTGATCCAGAGCATTCACATTTATAAATTCTGGGAAGGGTTTGGCAAGGGAGTTAGTACTTGAGTAATTATCCCAGTTAATGTTTGGGTAATTGAAATCACCCAATATTAGGGCAAGGTGTAGGACATTCATATTTTCCAGTGTCTCCAGAAACGTAGAATGGGGGTCCTGGGTCATAGTGGGTGATCTGTAGGAAGCTACAATTTGAATTGCAGTTTTGCCGGTTGTTAGTTGCACATGAATGATGGGGAGTAAGCCCCCCTGCACCCCCCACATGGTGGGCTGTGCCACCCACACCCCCCGATTTTTAAATATACCAACTATGAGACTGCACTACAATGCAGTGCAGTGCAGAAAGGGAAGATTAGCCTTTACTACACTGTAGTGCGATCTCAGAGTTGGTATATTTAAAGAGCGGCAGTCACCAATTTGATGGCAAAGGGGTTTATGTGATACATGTATTTTAGGTATCCTTAAGTCATTTGTAGGGCCTACATACATTTACACAAATGGGAGAGCGCTATGACATGTGCTTTTGGATCTCAGGTGGCAATATTTAGGAGAACTTGGAGTAAGATGTGCAATATTGCCAAAAGGGCACACAGCACTGCCTGGTACAGTGACATGTAATAACGTAGACAGGAAAATGATGGAGTTAAAATTGTCATTCTGTACTCATGACACTGACAGTAGTATTACTCCGGTGTGCTTACTGCCTGACTTGACAAGTTTAGTTAGTACAACTGCAAATTGGATGCTGCAATCCTTATTTGAGTGAAGGGTGTAAACCCTCTTACGTGGTGCTTTCTGCGAACTGCACGTCTCTTTTGTTGTTTTAAAGAGACCTAAGTCAAATTAGTAATGTGAATAATATGAATAACTGTGTTTGGCTGAGTAGTGTCTACTGCCAATTAACAGCTTGATACATGACCAGTGGAGCAGTAAGATTTGAAATATGCACAAAGAAAGGCAGGGAGGGCCTCAAAGTAAATTTACTAATATGGATAAAGGACTAAAGGATTGCTAAATAGTTTCAGCTGAATTAGAGAAGATCATATTAAGCTCCCAAAATGCCTCAGTTATCTGCATTATGCAAGTGACACATACATGCACAAAATAATTAGTAGCCCCCCCCCCCTAAAAAAATGCACTGCATGGAGTATAGAAAACAGTGAGTTTTCAGTACATAATTTTACTGTGCCAGCATCATAGACACAGGTTTGCTATCTACTGTTTTGCAGTCCTTCAAAATTTGTGGAGATGATGAAAATGTCATGTAAAATACAAAAACATGTCACTAGGCTGATGTTCCTCAAAGAGATTGTAAAACAAACATAAGTTAACATAATAATGTCTTGTAGAAATAAGGAGGAAATAAAAAAGTGAACACAATGAAATAATCAAAAAATATCCTCAACTGTTTTACGAAATTTAATTTGAAATGTTTTACATAAATCTTTCTGCTACTGCCTAACAAATGATTCTGCAGGCAGAGGGGAAGACATTTGAAATGGCACTCCCTTCCTTTCTATTGTGAGCTGTCAATTGCAGTGACAGCTTTCACACCTCTGCAGTAGTGTGGGAGGAGGGGACTGTCAACTCATGCTGGACTACAAAAGAACACTTAGAACAAAGGCATCCAATTTAGCTACAACTCTGTCTGCTGCTAGATAACTTCAAATTATACTGTAAAGCAAGCTCTGATCTAAACATAAATGAGGGTGATTAGCAACAGAAAAGAAGCAGGCCTAACACAGAAGGAATACAAACTGACAGTGAGTCACAGATTTCCCATTATATGTCAATGGCATGGGAATTCACAGTTACTTCCTTATGTCTGGCATGAGTCACAGAAAGGAGACTTAAAATGCTTTATGGGAAAGAGAAAGGCTTGAAGCAGAAGTAGATCACGTTGATATAGCAAGCCCCATCGGTAGCCATGTTGTGGTAAACAGGCTAAAATTACAAATAAAGCACTTAGAGTCAATTTTAGGTGTTAAAATAGGTCTGGAAACAAAGACTGAAAAAACATATTTGTTTAATTCTAGGGTGGAGTTTTCCTTTAATAGTGCTAACACTTGCTTACTAGTGTTTAGTCCCGCTTACCACTGCACTAATTTCAAATGGGACATGGCCAAACATCACATTTGACACACCAGGCCTTTTACAGTACCATGGTATAAAGGATAGAACTTAACTTTTTTTTTTTTTTCTAACTAAATTCTCTTGTATAAGCTAGTGCTTTATTCTTTTTCTATTTTAACATTTATTTTTTTATTTGAACAGAAATAACTTTTTTATGCAACTATTATTATAAATAATGGGACATAATTATGTCCCACAATCAGGACACATTTGCCATTTTTAATTTTTTGTCAGACACAACTGGCTCAAGAGAGGACTGTCCCTCGCAAAATGGGACAGGTGGTAACCCTAACTGCACTAATTTAGACAGTAATGTCTAATGGTTCTTAGGAAAGTGGGTGATTTGGAAGCTGTATACTGCGGTGGTGGTGCTGCAGTAGCGTTGTTGCCTCACAGTTAGACATTGCCCGTTCGATTCTCAGTTAGAGCGTCTTCTGTGTAGCGACATGCGTGAATGGGCGTTCCTTCGTTGAAGGTTGTGCGTTAGGCCCGGCAAGCCACTACGTAAAAATCTACTGCCAATCATTAGTGGACCGGAGTTCCGCTGTGGCGACCCCTAACTGGGAAAAGCCAAAAGACACAAATGGAGGTATCATTCATTACACATTTTACCTTCTATTTGTATCCCTGATTCCTGTTTACATATACTGTATGGGGCACATGTGATTATCTGTGAACTTTGCAACATTATGACACTGATACCTCACAGCTGCATTTAATACAGTACTCCAGTTCACAAATATATGTTATTTAGTAGGTTATGCAACTAAAATTATTGGTCATAAAGTGATCTGACATGGAAAATGGAATGTGCTGCAGTGGAACACGAACCAGGAATGACTGCTCGTAAGGCGAATCCTCTGCCCACTACATTATTGCTATACTGCTTCATTTGCATATATCTTGCTTTTTATCCTCTTCTGCCATTTAAGCTGCATTAACTGTAGCTAAGCGATGCACTTATGGTTAAATTTAATCTGTTTCATAAAAAAAAAAATATCTTTATATTTGTTGTTTAAACTATTGCTCTTGTACACGTGGTGGGATGTTGCTGGGGGTATGCATACACCTGTGAGAGGTCTCGCTCATTCTTTTAGGACTTGTCTGATGTTCTTCATTGCAGGGGGCATGTGTATTCTTAGAGCTCTGCTCTGACATGCCCCGTGCACTCTTACATGGTCCGTGTAAGATTAAGAGCTCAGGCAGTGCGCCTTCATTAATATGCATGGCACTCTGCTGTCCTGCTCCTAAACGACTGCTTCCATGCAGGACTAAGCTAGTCCTGCATGGGAGGATAGTGAATCTGGGGGACTAAGTTTGATGTCAGTGTATCTCATAGTATTCCTTGTACTCCAAGGTATGCTTGTCTAAGAGTTAGTATATATAGGTAGCAGGATGCGGGCATTAGAAGGGAGATTGCCCTCCTGCAAAAAAAATCAGTTTTAAAGGAGAATATTTTTTAACTTTTGATGTTTTATTGTATTTTCAGACTTTTTTTATAATTTCAGGGCATGCAATTATGAGTCATAGAATTACAATAGATAGTTTTCTTTTATAGTATACCTTGTTATGTGCATGGGCCATGCCCTGTGACCTTTTCAGTGGTCCTAGTTCCGTATCACTCTGGTTCCTTTGTGTCACTCTGTGGCTTGTTGTTGTTCTAGTATCTCCTGCCACAACAGTACATTCTAAATGATACCTTAGCAAGACACATAGATGACTTCTTAATCACTGATACTCTACGCAACAGAATAGCACTTATTTCTGAATCTTATCCTGCATCATTATCAATTGGAGAGTTACTGCTGTCTTGCTGACACAGCCCCCTACCAGTAGTTTAATGTTCTCTACCTTTCCAGCCTTGGCTGATTTCCATTCAGGCTCCCAACTCCATTCTTACAAGTAATAACCTACCATCTGAGATAATTTGGTTAATGTTCAGTAGCAGAACTGGCTCATCCCTGGAAGCTAATAGTTACACTACATTTACAACTACCAAATATGTTCATTTTTTTGCCAAGAACCTTTTTTTTAAGAATCAAGTCCATACTGTTTTGTTGTTCAGAGGCCAGTTCAATAAAGTTCACCATATTAATATAAGGCATGATCAGTATTAACATGGCCTACACTCAGTGCCTGCATTATTACAAACCAGAGCCGTATCACCATGTTTAGCTAAGAGGCAGAGTGAGAAGAAATATTCAGTTATTATTTTATGATAATGGATTATGAAGAGTTATTTATGGAATGTTGGTGGCCATCTGACCTTCTAAAGAGACATACATAAGCATTCAATGTCTGTTGTAGTTTGTTGGCAGAAATAATTTATAGATTTGGAGGAATAGGATAATTTAGAAAAATGTTTTGTATCCTAAATTGCATTCTGTCTTGCATTCCTTAGGCAACTTCTTCTGTCCTAGAATAAAGCAAATTAATTTGAAGAGGAAATACAGTAGATGATATGTAAGGTAGATTAACATCCATGAAAGACTCATTCACGATTTAAGTTCACTATAGATTTAGTGTATCCAATTAATCTTACACTTACACACTACTTTCACTCTTACAATCTCTATAGTAGGACTGAAAAATATATTTATTTATTTGTTAATTGCTTAAGTGAGCTGGTCTGTGGAACCTTTTCTGCATGGGCCATGAGATCAAGTGTGAATACACTATACATATAGAATATTCTGTGCTGTTTTATCTACTTGCAAGTGCAAACTGGATGACCAACCGACTTGTTGAGCACAGTTCTGTAAAGATAAACTACCTCATATTTTTTTCCATAAAAAATCACCGATGATGCAGTTTCTAAGGGTGCGCTTGCAGTTATCCTTTTTTTTTTTTTTTTTTTTTTTTTTGAAGATCTCATTTCTTTATTTTTGTATAACCATGCAGTACAGGGGTATGCTAAGCTCTCCCCCATATGTGGTTCAAGATGGTTTACCCCCCTTTGAAAAAAATGCTTTGTTTCAAATTTTTCATCAGGTTACTTTCCTGCCTATTGATAAGCTAGGCCTTTCACTGAGTTGTGACTAAGTCATAATGGAACTGCAAGTGAGCCAGAACATTTTATGAATGTGGGATGAAACCAGAGACATGAACCCCCCGTGCAGGCATGGGAAGAATAGTCAGGTCAGAATCCCAGATGCTGGAGCTATGAGGAACAGATCTTTTTACTGAGTCACCATGTTGTTCTGTTACCTTATTAAACAAAAGCGTTTGCATACCCAAAGGCAATGGTGGATAGGCATGCACACGCCATGGTTGTCCAGAGTGCACACAGGTCTCTGGTGTTTGCCTTCAGCACATATTCATTTTCTCCATAGCATCTTGCACACTCATGCCATGTAGATTGCACAGGCTCTTATGTTGTGTATACTATTGTCATTCAGGGACACAGACTGCAGTGCTATGTTTCTTAAGTATAAACTAATTGAGTGCATGCATCTTAGTGCGGTTTAAATGGAGTGTGCACAGTACATTCTCCCTTGTTTCTCACCTGTTTTATCTCATCAGCAGGCTGTCAAGCATCCTCTTCTAACCTCATCAGTCAGTCAGCAGTAACAGTAAGTGGTGTACAGGGCTGCAGTAGTGTATGCTGTTCAGTTCCTTGTTGGATACCCTGATTGACAGTACTTACTGAATCATAAGTCTGTTAGACTAAGCCTTTCCGTTCACCAGGGATAGTTCTCAGCTTGCACAGTAGCTCTGAATCTTTTCCAGTTACAAGATGCACACTGCAGAATTTAGCCTCTCCCTTCACTTTATGTTTTTTTTTTCAAACTGTAGGACTTTAATAGCCTAATACACTGATACAGTTCATAGGTTCAGAGTAACATACTAGGCTATTAATCAGTGAAGATGTTTTTAGAAGCATAGCCCTGCGTTCCCATCAATTTTCTAGCCACTGTAATTTAAATGAGAATGCACGTTCACCCCATCTGTAAGGGACAATACCGTTAAAAAGAGGCAAATTTGTGGTTTTCCCAAGCTTTTATCCAGGTTACATTTGAATAGAATTAGTGAAGTACAATGCTTTAAGTGGATAGGAATACAATTCCATAGACATGGTATTCGTTATGATACATATATATCTCTTCAACATGTTCTGTTTATATTGTAAAACAAGATTAAGATCTCTTGAGTGGGTGTTTGTGCCACCATTGGACTTGCAGAAGGCACTACATCTGAGAGGTCAGGGTCTGTTGAAGATCTATAGATGAAGCAGAGATCAGTCCTCAGTAGCCTATATGATACCAAAAAGAAGGACAAGCTTTGAGATGGTCAGTGTAGATTTTATTATTCAGGCTCATGATTTTCTACTGAGAAAGCATTGTGGTCATTCAAGCTGTGATAAATGTTTGGACAGGTATGAATCAGAGGGGGGAATTACAGTCAATAATCTGCTTAATTAGTGCCAAATTCAGTGAAATGATCACACCCCCCCAACCTAAACACTATAACTATATTAATAAGCTGTGAAATAAAGAAGGCTTAGTTACAATACTGGGTACATGGTGATCGAAGGACAGTTTGTTTTCCATATAGGTTCCTAGGTCCTTAGCTATAAGACTGATTTTCAGGGGGTTGTTGTCAATGTGATAGCTACAGGGGGATGTCATGCTTACCAAAATACACTTTTATACAATTTTTGGCATTTAGTTTTGTTCTATGTTTATGGCACCAATTATTTAATTTGGGAAAGATGGATCTCAGTGTGCTCTGGAGATTTTATGATGGCACCAAGTTTACAGTCATCTGCAAACATTGTAAGCAAGAAACCCTTAACATTAGCTTTGACCTCTGAGAAGCCAATGCCAAACAGGAGTGGCCCAAGCACAGAACCCTGAGGTACACCACTAGTAACAGATCATGTAAAGGAAGTAAAACCTTCCACCCTAATTTCCTGGATTCTGTTGTGAGCTAATGTGCTATCCAATGAGTTACGTAAGGATTAACATTTAGATGGAACAGTTCATCAACAATACCTGAGTGTGGGATCGTGTTGAATGCCTTTGCAAGGACTAGAAATGAAGCATGCACTGATTTTCCCTCATACATTGCTTCAGTAACCTTTTTGAAGAAGTCCACAAAGTTAAGCAGGCAGGACCTGCCCTTGACAAAACCAAACTAGGATGGGTAAAGAATGTATAGGTTTCATATGTCATTATTTAGGAATTTTATGATTAAAAATGTTAATAATGATAAGAGAGTGGGTAATTTAAACAATTTAGTTGCATTAAACCTGAGCTAGAAGCTCGCTCATTTAAATAAGATGTAACACTAGCTGAAGACTTAATTGATGTACTTTAAGGGTTGGATTTATTTTAATGATGTATTTAATTAATTAATTGATAGTGATTTTTGATATAAAATGTGTAGGATTTTTACTGTTTTACTGAAGACTTGAGAAAGCGTGGCTTGTTCTACATGAAAGCTCTTGTCTGAATAAACCTGTTTTAAGCCGTGGTGGTCATCTGGATTTTTTTTGCTTCAGTTCTATAATTATCTATAATTCGATAATGATCTTCTCCATATGAGATCCCACAGACAAGGCTGGTATATAATTACTTGGATTGAAGTATAAGTCACAAAAGTTCAACAGCTTACACTCCCCAGTCTGTTCAGAACAACAAGATGCAAATCTGCAGAATATGCTGCGTAATGGGATAGGACTATTCAAAAACCTCTTTAATAAAAATTATTTAAAATAAGATAAGCACTTTCATTTTGTTTCACCACAAAACTTCATCAGATAAATCCAAGGACATAGGGCCAAGACTTTATATGAGACATCACTCCTCAGCAGCCAAATAAGTGTCAAAGTTGAGCCAACCTAAAGAGAGACTTTCATTATCTTCTTAAAGCCTTTAATTCTAACAGACTGGAAATGGGGATACATTCATTACTACCAGGCCAAATATCAGCTTGAAACACCAGCTGCCAAAATAATTCACTTCTTTCAAGAAATGAGTGCCATGGGCCTCCTCTGTCCCCTTGGTGGACCTGCTCAACAACTGCAAGATAAAAGTAATGGTTGTGAAATTCTATTACATGTTTAGCCAAAGCTTTCATAATTTTGCCTTTTTGTATATCATGAAAATGTTCATACATCCTTTCTTTTAAGGCACGTTTAGTCTTTCCACTTTAAATGATGGACAAACCTGACAGAGAGCAGCATAGACCGCACCTTTACTGTTACAATCAAATTTTCATCTAACTCGAACATGTTGATTTTTTTATCTAAAAAGAGTCAGCTACTTGGATCCATTTAAATTACTTAAAGTCAGAATCAACCACTTATCCTCATCTTTCCAATTTTTATAAGCATATATCTTCATCGGAGAGCACCCCCTGGCAGATTTTTCCTCAGGAATTTTTTTTTCAAATATATACAACTAGCAATGTATGCAGAGGTTAACAAAATGTCAACTAGATAATGCATTACTTTAGTTCACAAGACCAGAAATAATGATGTAGTTACTATGTGTGACTTATTTTGGAATATTTGAGAATATCAGATTAAATAATCGTCAAAGTATAAAAATGTTTTTCTTTTATATGCCACAATGATACAGTTTATTTATAATGGAAATGATTTTACAAATGAAAGGCTGCACCTCAGGCAGATGAGCAAGAATTTACAATTTTTTTAAACTTCTATATTACAGAGGCAACCACTCCAGTATGCTCGGAACATATATTTCTCTTTTACTGAGCTTTGGGATCATTCTTCATCTCTCTTAAGCAGTTAATAATTGACATATGGCCTAACAGACTTCTTCTTCTTCATTATCCTACAGGATGTATAATATTTGGCCAAACCCATTTAATTAATATTGATATTAGCTAAAATATTCAAAACATATATATGAAAATGTGCACTCCATCAATTATCACAGACTGGTACAGCTTACAAAAATTAAAGAAAATTACAGCCACAGCTCAGATGGCACAGGTAAGGAAAACATCTTAAAATGGCAGAAATCCAAAATACACACATAGTTTAACTGCAATCAGATGTATATATTAAAAGTATAAATCAGAATAAAAACACGTTTTAACTTCAGCTGGGAAGTTTTATTAAGGAATAAGTGTACTGACACAGTCTAATATGTATTGCATATAAAATGCCCTCGCTGTAAGACGAGCATTGTTACAGATAAAACATTACTTTATTTTGGGTTTCAGGTCAACAGAATCATTTAATTCTAGTCCTGAGAGACCAGCCCTTTAATTTGCCTCATAGTCTCAAATAACATAAGCAAATTATCCTTTTACTTTCTAATACTGCCATCAATATATCTACTAACTTTAAACTCAACATCTGATTATCATGGATATCCAAAATGCAATGTTTAACAAAAGTTTTTGCTAAATGTTAATACAAAACTAACCACCTCCTGTATATTTTGAAAGATATATATATGTGTATATATAGGTCTACTTCAGAAGACTGAAAAAACAAAAGACTGAATCTCAAAAGACTGAAAGTTTAAAATACTGAATTAAAGAATTTGTCCCTTTTCCACTGTTGTGTGGTCTTGGAGTTGATATATATAGTTAATGGGGTGGTGCAGGGAGCTTGCCCCCTGCATTAAAAATGTGTTCAGTATTTTGAATTGTCAGTCTTTTGGGATTCAGTCGTTTGGTTTGTCAATCTTCTGAAGTAGACACACACACACACACACACACACACACACACACACACACACACACACACACACACACACACATATGTGTGTGTGTGTCTAAAATATACAATATATAAGTTCTGTCAAGAAGTAAAACTTGTATTAGCATAATACCTGTCTCTTAATCTTACAATAGGAATATCAAAATCTAATTTAGGTGAAGGATTTTTTTTTTTAAAGAAGGTCATCACTTTTTAGTCTGGAATGTTTAAGTTTCACTGTTGTAAGCTAACCAATCTATTAGTCTAGTTCAAATTAAGACTGCCCACACCCATTTTTCCTAACTACTTAACAAGGAGAACCCTGACTTTCTCTTTATGTTCCCAGATCATTTCGCTCATGCAATATTTTCAATAAAACAGTACTTAAATTGCAGCCGATTTTAAAACACATATTATTAGTGCAAACAACTACTCACCATTCTCTGAGTTCTCTAATCTATATAGTATGCTCTCTGGAAATGAGGTAAACATGTTGGAGATGCGACACAGATCAGAAATAAACTGATAATCATCTGGGCAAAGAATGACAACTTAAAACAGAGCACATGATGTTGAGCTAGTGGAGAAGTGCTGATATCTTGTCATGCCAAAGCAGCGGTGTGTCTTGTACTACTGATTTTATTTAAAGGGAATTAGATACTTGTGAAAAGCATTCCTTATCTTAAAGATGGCATAGTGATTATGAATAGAATTAAGGACCTGGAGTTAAAAGATGGAACTATGACAGCTAACATACTCTGTAGACTTGAGTAGATATTGTGGAGCAATATCACAGAACAAGAAGGGAACAGTTAGTGCTGCAATATAAATGGCAGAAGGTATTTGGTGAAGGATCGTGCAACCTTTCTGAAATGATGGATGAGGGGTAAAGTAAGCACACACTGAAGGGAGACTAGCTTGTTTCATTAACATGTTGTGCCACATAAAAACTTATTTGGAACAGAGAGAATTAAACTTCAAATTCTCTTTAGTTCTGCAGTGTGAATTTATGTTGCAATACACTTGGTCACTGATGTATATTTATTATTTTTGGAAGATAGTAAAGTGTAATAATGGAGATATGGCAAATCTGAGAGTGTAGGGGTGAAGGTACAACCGAGTTTTACATGCAATACTTATAGCATTTATGTAATGTATTATTTGTATTATCTTTGTTCATTGAATGTCTTAGAGCAAGGCATAACTCCATTCTACTGTTTTCTATTGTGATTATATGCTTACAGGTAATCCAGCTTCACATTATTGGAGATATCATTCTCATGATTAGGAATGTTCACCCATGTCATTAATATTCTTACAGCCATCTCACATAACTTTTAGATGACATGTCCAATAAGTAAATCAACGTTCAGTTATACTTCCCAGTGTGTATAACTTAAATGTATTTGTAGCAGGTACTTGTGTGACAAACCCTATAAAAGGGTGATTTTGATAAGCATGGATCTTTAACACGTCACTGACTGACCAATACTCCTAGTGAGGTATATTTGGAATGCATCAGCTCTTGTCTTCAACCCATCATGGCTTCTGTCTTCATCAGATCACAACTACTGCTCTGCTGAATTTTGTTAATATTGTCAACACCCACAAAAATGCTGAAGGCCTAGTCACCACAATCTTTCTAGACTTAAAAAAATCTTTTGAAACTGTCTCCCACCAGAAACTCTTACTCTCATCCTTACGGCTCACAACTCTTCACTGCAGTGATTCTACAGCTCCTTGTCAAACAGAGCAGAAGCAGGGAAATGGAGAAATGATTCCTCCACCTTCATGCCCGTAAGTGTTGGTGTTCCACGAGGATCCACACTATGCTCCATACTTGTCAACATGTTCATCAGTGACCTCTACACTGCTGTAAAAAATGCCACCCTAGTTCAATACCTGATATCTCAACCTTAATCTGTTCTGCCAGATCTTTCTCTAAACTTAAATACCATATGCAACAATCCTTCTTATTAACTGAAACATGGCTAAATATTTCACAACTGCTTCTAAACCCTAAGATAACTAAATTACTGCTTTTCACCCCACCGAACATCTCTACAAAACAACGCTATTCACTATCATGTCTGAAATTTGATCACCATGTACCACATGTGGTTTAAAAAAACTCATCAAAACCAAGGTAGATTATATAGAGTATAAACCTACCATTTTAAATTGCAGGAAGATGTATAGTCTCTACTTTCTTATTACCATCTCGCTTATATGCTGCCCACTCTTCACTAAACTTCAAGTCTCACAACTGTCCAAACTTGAGCAATGTTATAATAAAATAGCCAAACTAGTGGCAAACTATAGCGACAGAATACACCACTGCCTAGCCCTCAGAGAATTAAACTGGTTAGAACTACCACATCACCTAACTCTTTCTCAGCTAATTACAACATACAGACTTTTCTATAAGCCAGACAATGGCTCACCTGTCAACAACTTAATTCAACACTGCTTCCCCAATAAAATTTTATTCTAGAGAAAAATCACTGATCACTGTAACACATCATCTAATACTGCAGGTATCTGTCTCTGTTCAAAAAGTGTAACTAAACCATGGAACCACATCCTACTACCACTGAAATCTGTTCAGAATGCTAACTCATTTAAAATACAACTAAAACTTCACCTGTCATATCAGTGGATGTGCTCCTGTATCAATAGATTTGTTTGTGTACATCTCCAGGATAAATGCCACTATTATATTCAGTCTAGCATATCATGAAACCATTTCTCTTCTTTCAGAATCCTGTACCCCACAACCAGTCTTCACCATCTCCCAGCTTTATTTTGTAACACCTGCTTACACCCACCTCTACACATCTAATATAAACCTTATGATAGCCTTAAAGGATCATAGGATCATAGGAGATTACTATGCTATTGACCTGGAGGTCATTTTAAGCCTAGATATTTGAACCCAATGTAATACCATAGAGGTACTAGTCAATACATAAGATTGCATTTAGTAATGACTTCCCATGTCCAGAAGGTTTGTGGGAGCTATCCACGATAAGAATTTATGTAGCCCCATCCACTCATCCAAGCTCCTCTTGAACCGTAGAGCAGAGAGGTGTCATAGAGGTTATCTGTTTCACATGAATTGGTAACTTATTCCAAAGACTGGCAGTCACTGGGAGATAAATCTCTCACTCCAGCATGTCCTATTTACGTTGCAGACTTGCAGGTCATATTTAAGCCCCTGGAATGGGTAGCCCTCAACCCATTTGATTTACAGATATGCAGTGAGTTCATTAGATTTGGGTCTTCGGTTGCTTTGTAGGCCAGGCATAAGTCTCTTCTAAGAATTCTATATGATATGGAGTATAGTGACAGGGATTTTAGTTGGTCCATGTAAGGAACATGTTGGAGGCCCTTGATCCTCTTTGTCAGAAACCTCTGAGGTCTCTCTAATTGCTGCAGATGTTTAGTACAGTACATACTGAATGGGGGAGTTATACTCAACTATAGGCCAGATAAGTGCCAAGTACAGGGAAGGCTATAACTTCTTTTACTGTTGAGGGGATGCCTTTACCAATCAAGTGAGCTATGTGGAAAGCTTTTCTTAGAATGGTAGACGTATTGACCTATGTTAAGGTCATGGTCAACATGTGATCCCAGGTCCTTTACCACTTCATGGGTACTTAGGGTATTGCTATTGATTTGATAGTGTGAAGGGACATTGTTTGTGCTGAAGGGAATGATGATGCATTTTTTTGCATTCAGTTTGAGACCGTGACTAATACACCAGTCACTGGTCTGTGTTAAACCATCCTAGAGTATACCGACATAATTGGGGACTCAATGACTGCACCCAGCCTGCAGTCGTCTGCAAACCTGGCCAGCCACAACCTTCAGCCTTGACCTGAACCTCTGAGAAGCATATACCAAAGAGTAAGGGTCCCAGCACTGACCCCTGTGGCACCCCGCTGGTAACAGGTCTGCTGGTTGATGTGGAGTCACCCACTTTGATAGTGTGTGTCTGGTTTATGAACCAGTTGGCAACCCATCTTACAACGAAGGGGTTTACATCCAGTTTACTAAGTTATTCAGTAATGCCTGAATGTGGGATTGTACCAAAAGCCTTTGACAAGTTAAGGTTTGCTGCACGCATAGATCTGACCTCATCAATGGCCTTGGTCACACTCTCAAAGAAATACACTAGATGCAACAGGCAGGATCTGCCCTTCATGAAGCCGAACAGGGCTGGGCCCAGGCCTGGAGGTCATCCGTGCCCCATTTATGAGGCCCACAATGACATGCTCCATGGCCCCACAGAATAAAGCTGGTCAGGGTTAAGGGTCTGTAATTTCCCGGGTCTGTTGCTAGGCCACTTTTGTGGAGCGGAATAACTGTAGCTGTTCTCCACTCCACAGGAACAAACCCTATAGTAAGGCTATGATTGAAAAATGTACTCAGTGACGATGCTAGTCTATGTTTTAGCCTGTTTAGAAGACAGCCTGGGATGTCATCTGGCCCCATAGAGGCCATGTTGTTTGCCTTGGACAGGGCTTTGAGGACCTGCTCTTCAGATATGTGAGCTGGCGGGGAGTTTGGGGGAGTATTTTTTGTAAGTTAGGAGGGGATAAGGGAGTGGAAGTTTTGCCAAACCTATCTACTAGCAGGTTTACCACCTCTGTGGGGTCAGTGTATGTGATACCATCGACCACGAGTTCTGTACAAGCCTGGGTCCTACCCTTTAGGTTACATACATAGCTTTAAAAGGCCTTATGGTTATCCTTGGCAGTACTTGCTAGGATTCTTTCAAATGAGCTCTTGGATGATTTGACAAGTTATCTTATTTGCCTGTTAAGACTGAGGAGGGTACCTTTCCATTATTGGGTCCTTGTCTTTGTTTTCTTGGACAGCAACATTTTGCATTTATTGTAAAGTTTGCTGATGCTAGAAGTCCACCATGGTGGCCTGATTTTACTTGGGGCTCTGGCTTTGATTCTATCTTGTACAGCCAAATTTATACACTTATGCAATTGATTGCACAGGGCTTTAGTGTAAGCCTCAGTGTAGTTATCACTTTTAGCTTGGGGTGGGGCTTGAAATGCATTTATACCTTCACCTAGGAGGGTATAGTTTGCCCTGGTGAAGGTTTTTAGTCTGATTTCACCCTTTGTGAGTTCTGGTGTTAGTGTCAGTTTGAAGGTGACTGATTTGTGGTCAGTTCTAACTAATGAGGGTCCAACAGCTGCAGCAGTGGACCTGTTTAACATGTTGGTGAGCACCAGATCTAGAATGTTTATTCCTCTTGTCGAGATATGCACAATTTGCTCCAGGCATTTGAATTCACAAAGTCAAGGAACTTTTGTGCTAGCGAGTTTGGGCTAGAGTAGGATATATAATTGTCTATCAACCTGCTTTACACTCAACATCTTAACTACAATATTAGCATTTTTGCCCTACCTAATTCCTTCCCTTACCTCCATTTATTTGCATTTCTAAGCACTGATTACATTATCCATTATCTATCTGACAAACTCACTAACAGACCTCCACAAATAGTCAATGTTCATCATCTACTAATGCATAAGAATATTTTACACTGTAATAGTTGCCTCTAGGTTCATATGAATGCAATCTAATTAACATATGTATGTGTGGGTGCGGAGCCTGAATGGCTAACTCAAAGGAGCAGTATTTTAGAGCTCCATATAACTAGTTAAATAAGACAAGAAAAATATTCTTTTTTTTCTTCAAAGTATAAAATCTTATAGATAAAGGACTAATTTAAATAATTAGAAACTTTGGTGAAGTTTTACAAATAATTTTATGTCAAAAAGCTTGGAGATATACTCACTTGTTAAAATGAGCAACTCAAAGAATTCTCACCAGGATGCTGCTTTAAAGAAGGAACTACAACAGATTTCATCTACCCTGCAGGAGTTGTCTTTGAAGATTGATGATTTTAAAGAGAACCTGGAAAAACTTAAAACAAGCAGTCAAAAACAGGCTGACACCCTCAAGGAAATGCTACAGCAACACATGACAAGGATAATATAAATAGAGGTTTCTCTAAATGACTTAAAAAGCAGACTTAAGGAAGAGGAAACACAGAAAGAACTGCTTCTTAAACAAAACACTCAGTTGGTTAATAAAGAAGATGACTTGGAAAATAGGGAGAGGAGAAATAACATCAGGATTTTCAGATTACCTGAAAACACAGAAGGTGAGGATATTATTTCCTTTTTATCAAGCTGGATCCCTGACTTTTTAAATTTAAAAGAAGGACTTTCCTTTGGCATTGAAAGGGCACACAGAGCTCTTGGGAAACCTGCCACTAACTCAAACTCTCCTCCTAGGTCAATAATTATCAAATTTCTTTCATACTTGGATAAGGAACTGATTTTAAGATCTGCTTGGAGGAAGGCACCTCTAAAATATAAACAGAGCCTGATAAGATTTGATAATGACTATTCATCTAGAATAATGGAACAAAGGAAAAAGTGTGGCCAATGATAAAGTTTCTGAAACAAAATAACATCAAGGCACAACTTGCATATCCAGCTAAGATAAGAATACTGTATGCCAACAGATTAGGACTTTTATTGACTTAGAGGAAGCCTCTTCATTTATTAAAACTAATAATGTGATTACTTTACCAGAAAATATGGATTGGATGTCACCTTCTCTCAAGAGAACAAAAGAAACAAATGTCTGGACAGATGTCAAAAAGAAGAAGCAAAAAAACTGATACTGTTACAGCCAAATCTCTCAAAGCATCTACTGTGATATGAATTGTTTTAACATTACTTTAAAGGACCAATTTTACTGCTTGGAATTTTAAAACAACGGTAACTAACTACTGGAATCTTTATCTATACTTTTGGAAAATAGATGACACATGAGGATTTTCACATTACCTCAGGTATGTAAAACAGGGTACTTTTTTTCACAGAAGGAGGATTATATAACACATAAAATATTTATACTGCAAATCAACATACATAGTATATGTGTATTTTCTCTTAATTTTCTCTTTTCTTTCTCTCTTCTCTCTTTTCTCATTATTTATTTTAACTGCATCTTGTCTCCTATTTACTATACTAATATAGTCTGTATATATTTAATAACTCACTATCTATACATAGATAAATAATAGTCTAAAACTAGTTTTCAGGTAGACTAATTGGAATAGTGAACTTAATTAATTGTTATTACAATATTTATTAGATTAATGATAGTCACTGTTATGCTTTTTGGGATTGGGGACATGTTCGTGATTAACTCTGAAATGTTCCATTCATGTACATATGTCCTTTGAATTATTTCCTTTTAGTATTAACAAATACATAAAAAAGGAGGGAAAGATGTACTTTTAGTTAAGAGAAGTGAAGCTTTCTTCACATTCTGTTTGTGTTGTCATAGCAACAGTAAACAATTGCTGCAGTTTCTAATGACTGTGAATTTGCGAAGTACATTTAGCCTCACAGATAACAAATAATAAGAAAAAGTAATGTTTAGTTATTAAAATGAAAAACAACCTAAACAAGGTAAAATAAATACATAATAGGACTATTTGTATATATTTTATGAGTTATCCTCATATGATTACATATTCCTGGAAACACAACTGAAATGTTCCTAAACTACATGTGCACTGAAATGTAGCTGCTTGATTAAAAAGTATTGCTCATTTTAACATGCTGATTCCACAAGCTGTCTGCACTGTAAAAGTTACATTTTATATGTTACTTGAAACTGACAGCCTCCAGAGCACATGATAATATACATATTACTTTTTGCAACATGTTATTTTTGCAGTTACCTCACACTCTGTAAAAACTCACTTGGCAACTGATAGCTATTCATTTAAAATATCAGTTTAAATATTAAATGTGCCCTTAAAATGCTATTGACATTTTGACAAAATATAATGTGAACTGTAAAATGAATGACTTGAAAGAAGTGAAGTAATGTATAGATTTCAAAGACAGTTCTTGACACTACAGTATAAGTAAAATTTATGTTCACAAAGAAGTATTGAAATGTTTTAGTCTTCCAGTTAAAATAGCTTAATGTCAACATTTTGCGATATCAGAAAGCTTGAAGAGCTAGGAAATTACTATTCTTTGTCTTTATAATGATTATTAGACAGATGTTAGACTCTGCTTTGTTTAATGAATTGTGACACATGTTTATGAGGAAAAGTGGACTCAATTACTCACATTGGACTAACATTTCTGGAAACTCAACTGAACTTTTCCCAAATTACTTGTGAATTTAAAGGAAACTGCCTGATTAATAAGTAGAATTTACTTTAACAACCTGAATCCATAATCTATATGCTCTATATATGCTACATCATATATATCACTTGCATATGACAATTTCTAGAACACACGAAAAAATATATATTATTTTTGCAACATGCTATATTTGCACTAGCCATACATTCTAAACTAACTCAATTGGCAACTGACAAGTTATTTATTTGAAATGTCAGTCTAAATATTAATTATGCCCTTGAAATATTGTTGCCATTTTGACAAAATAAAACCTGAATTGAAAAAGGAATGATTTGAAGAAGTGAAGTATTGTACAGATTTCAAAGACAGCTATTGACATTACAATATAAGTAGAACTGTATACATGCAAGGACAAATTGAAATGTTTTATACTTTTAGTTAAAATAGCTTATTAACTTTTTGCTTTTTCAGAAATTTCAAAGAGCTAGGAAATTATTTCTAATTTGTCTTTATAATGTTTACTAAAGTGATGTTAGTCACTGACTTGTTTAATGGATTGCGAGTCATGTACAAGACGGACTACTGAATGTTATTTCTGTTTACCTATGTTTGCTGAATTTCTTTTATTAGCAATGATTTAAAACAAAGGAAAGAAAGGGAAGGGAAATCTTTGTTTTTGGTCAAGGGAGAAGAGGCACAAGAGTATTCTAACTGCCATGTGAACTCTCTAAGATGCTTTAAATACTATTTGATTAATACTTACCTAAGGTAAGTCTTGATTGCCATATAGGTACCTTCACATTCATTCTAGACCTGATGTGATTACCCATTCTGGAAGCAGGAGGTGCCCTGTGCAGGATGGGAATTGTCAGGGTGATCATAGTTAATTCTTACACTCTGCTTTGTAAATCTATAAATATGTAAAAGCACTGCACACTAGAATGTAGGGTGCCTCTACTCATCAGCATACCACTGATAAGCCATGTCTTTTCATAAGTGTAAGTTGAAGTTGGTGAGCTGAAGAGTGGGAAAGTAAAGGAAGACAGTACACCTACAGTAAATTCATATTTCATTGGTAATCACTCATTGCCTCCTGTAGAGTCATTTTAGTCAAATTATTTTAGTAATAATCTATATGTTGTTGGCTTATTTAGTGTATAATCCTCTGTTGCATTTAATTTATCCAAAATGACATATCTGACATTTTTGGGATCTCTTAAGGGTAACTAAATATTGGATATTTTCTAAGTCAACATAATAATTGTTTACACTACTAACATTCCATCCTGATATAAAAAAATACTATACAACAATAATAGAATAATGGAGAATTTCATACATCTTTTAAGAAAATTCTCCATATAATAATTTAACGTATGGAGCTCAGTTGGTATTGTTGGTTAAAGGTATGAGTGATAATCCAATAGATCTATCTTTATCTATTGGATTAGGAATTACTTTCATTCCATGTTTAATGGGAAATTCATATTTACTTGTATTTGATACATTAGAATTAATGTTTTATAGAAGTACTTTTTTAAAGCTTGACCAGAATTTTACCCTACTTGTATTTAAAGAAGAAAGAACATTAAGTTGCACTCCCAAGTTTACACACATAAAAATAACATCCAATGTTATCAGAGTATGGTATAACTACTATAATCAAAATAACAAAAAAGAAGCAAAAAGTTTCTTCCAACAATAACTTGAAATGGATTTAACATTCTTATCATTAAATATTAATGGCTTAAATAGTACAAATAAAAGATCAAACTTACTAAAATATTTAAATCTAAATAAGGCACAAGTAGTATTTCTCCAGGAAACGCATTTTAAGACTAATGATAGCTTTATCTGGAACCCTAAGGACTATACAGTCTTAGCTCAATCCTCCTATAGAACAAAGACAAAAGGAGTATCAATTATCTGGAAGAAAAACATAATCACTCCAAAAGTTATTTATAAATATGAAGACAAAGAAGGTCTACTAGCATTTGTTATAATTAAATTTAATAACAGAATATGGACCTTAGCTAATCTATATTGGTTCCCAGGAATTGGAGCAGGAACCATTAAAAACACCTAGATTTTATTTCCAACAATTATAAAGGAAATCTTATACTGGGAGAATACTTTAATTGTACCTTAGATGCTTATGAAACCACCACATCTTTTTGCATAGCAACTATTTCAAAATCCTTAAAAAATGGATTGATTCATTTCATTTAACAGACACTTTTAAAGTAAAAGATGATAAATCCTTATTATTTTCCCATAAAGACCATAGATTTGGGACACAAACCAGAATAGACAAATTATTCGTAGTTCAAGATTTACAAACAAAAATCCTCAACTTCTCAATAGTTCCATGCCCCCCTTCTCAGATTATGACTCTCTGATAATGGAGCTCCAAATAGAGTTTAAACCTTTAAACCTCTCAACTAGAATTCCATCATATATCATGAAAATTAAAGAATTCAGTCCCTGGATGTTGTCAAAACTACAATTATTTCTTGAAATTAATAATACAACAGAAATCAGTAGTCATGGTTTGGGACCCATTAAAAGTGTATTTATTTGGTAAGACCCTTAGCTGGTACAAAAACAAAGTTAGAGAGTGGGAATCTGAATCATTAGACTTGCAAACCAGACTCTTGACAGCAAAATCTAAAAAAAAAAATCAGAATTGCCCAGAAGTCAAAAAAGAAATAGAAGAATTAAATAAAAAATATAATGAAATTCTAACACACAAAACTTGTCCAGCCTTGGAAAAATTAAAAATAAACTCATTAGCCACCTCCCCCAGATATCTACATAACATATCTACAAGAATTAAAATACAGTCTAAAGCAAATAACATTAGTAGTATATATCATGAAAAGAAAGGGAAAAAAGTATCAGACATAGGAGACATCCTTGAAGCATGTTGGTTCCATTATATGGAACACTTCAAAAAAGAAGATGTAGATACAAACCAAATAAACTTAGATACAAACCTTATCAATATAAAAAAAATCCTGAAAACTTAAAACTGGACCTACAAAAACCTATATCCTACAAATAAATTGTTGACAAGATAAAAGAAAGTAAATCTAACAAAGCTCCAAGGATAGATGGTATAATTATGGAAATTTACAAACTCTTCCCTTCAACAGTAATCTCCCTTTTTCATAAAACTTTTCTAGAAGTCCTGTCAGAAGCAAAAATACCATCCTCATGGAAATATTCTCTCATAACACCAATTCTAAAAGATAATAAACTATCAGACCCTTACACCTCATACAGACCTATATCATTACTGAATAATGATTACAAAATATTCATGTCAATCCTAGCTAACAGAATGAAAATCCCACTTTCAAAGACAAATAATAATGATCAAACTGGATTTTTTATATAACAGGCACACACATGATAATATTAAAAGTATACTTACTCTTATAGAGTATGTGAATAAAGAAGATAGAGAAACACTTGTAGTCGGATTAGGCATAGAAAAAGCCTTTGATTCCCTCAGCTGGGAATATCTATTTAAAACTTTAGCATTATTTGAATGTCCTCCTCCCTTCATCTTATTACTAAAAAACATATATATTAATAAATTAGCCTACATTAACTTAGGTATTTTCACCTCAGAATCTAGCCATATAACAAAAGGTGCTAAACAAGGATGCCCCCTTTCTCCTATTTTATTTGCTTTGGCTATAGAAATACTTGCAGAAATAATATGCAATAATCCAAGAATAAAAGGAATAGAAGTCTATGACCAGTACATATCTAAAATAATGCTTTTTGTTGATAATATTTTATTAACCATATCAAACTCCAGAGAGTCATTAGGAGAGCTAGAAGAAGTAATGAAGAAATTTTATAAGATTTCAGGTCTACACTTTAATAGATCAAAATCAAAATTTCTATTTTTAAATAAGAAAAAAGACCTACAAGTTACAGATAAATCCATCATAGGAAAACAAGAACTTATGCTAAATTATTTAGGAATAGTGTTATGCAAAAATATACATGAAACAATATTAATAAATTATAAAAACATTATTGAAACAATAGAAATATATATAGAAAAGTGGAACAAAATTATATCAACTTTTGAAGACAGATTGCAATTAATAAAAATGGTCTTATTGCCAAACATATTATATGTAGCATTAGCAATACAGTTAATTCCTGAAAGATGCATTCTTAAAGAAATAAACTAATGTTTAATAAATTTTTTATGGTATCCCAAAAAGAATCAAGCAGCTCTAGCTCATCACATTAGACCCTGGAAACAAGGAAGATTGAACTTCCCAGAAATAGAAACATATATAAAAGCATCTGTGTTTAAAACTACAATAGACTGGATAAACCCAAATTATTTTGCCAACTGGAAAGATTAACAACCACTATATTAACAATTGAATTTAATCTGTTAAAATTTTTTTTAATAGTAGACAAATTAAACAAACCCTGGTACTAACTATGCATAAGTATATAATATAATATAACAAAACCTTCTAAAACAACACTGATTAATCATTACATCAATTCCTTTAGGAAACTTATCAATGCAAACATAGATCTAAAACATTGGTTTGACCTTTTAACCCCATTTACCATCACTAAGAACTTTCCTCACAAAATATATAGGGAAACAATAACCTCCTGTGAACAAAATGGATTCTTATGTTGGTTTCAAAGTGTAAATAAATTAAATGTTTTAGATATACATATGATAAAAACTGCTTACAATATTCCAACACAGGACTGGTTAACCTTACAAAGCATTCTAATGTACACTCACGATTTATGCAGATTAATTAATAATTCCTCATTTAAAGATATTCCAAATCTAATAAGTGTTCTGTATGAATTTATATATAATAGTTGTGAAAAGAAAAACTCCATTTCAAATCCATATAAAGAGTTAATAACATATAAAACAATTCCCAAACCATCATACTGGCAGTTCTTAACAAAAGGTCAGTCATTGCAGTTAACAAAAGAAATTAAAAGTAACATCTTACTATCAGTTAATTACACCTCTAACACACAGTACTGGAAAATATTTAACTGGGAATACTTACATAGAGCATTTTTAACACCAGATAGAATAAGATCAGTACTACTAAAAATGTTTTTTGCTGGAGGTGTGAAAAGTCAAATAAAGCAGAATGGATTCATACTTTTTATGAATGCAATAAAATTAAATCATATTGGAATGGAATCAATCAATTTTTACAAGCTTTATTTAATTAATCCTTTACCTTAACTAAAGTACTGATAACACTAAATGTAAATGAAGGTCCCTACCTGAATAAGACAAATATGTATTTGTTATGGACAATACTTGCTATATCTAGGAAATGCGTAACCAGAAGGTGGAATTCAAATACACACCCGACCTTGGAAGAATTCTATACTTTACTGAAGACAACTGCATTGATGGAAATAAAAATCAAAGAACTATGAATCTATCCCAGGCCATTGGTAAATAATCCTCGGAAGAAAGTTATATCTTTGTTGGACACTCTGCAATAATCAATATTGTATCTCTGATAACTGATCTGTTAATTCTATATTTAATAACATATAGCATATAGGGTGGCCTAACCTCTGTGGTGGTGGTGCTGCGGTAGCGTTGTTGCCTCACAGTTAGACGTTGCCCATTCGATTCTCAGTTAGAGCATCTTCTGTGTAGTGACATGCGTGAATGGGCGTTCCTTCGTTGAAGGTTGTGCGTTAGGCCTGGCAAGCCAGTAGGTAAAAATCTACTGCCAATCATTAGCAGACCGGAGTTCCGCTATGGCGACCCCTAACCGGGAAAAGCCGAAAGACACAAAGTATATAGGGTGGCCTAATGGTTAAGGTGTTTGCCTTACAAACACAAGGTGCTGGATTTGAGTCCCACAAGGGATAACTGGCTAAGCTTAAAATGGCTCGCAAGGGCAGTTAGCTTAGTACTAATCTATGAACCTATATAATTGAAAGTCAGGCTATTGTAAATATTGTATATAGTTGTTTAAAATGATATTTAAACATATTATGTAAATGTTATTTTAATTGAAAATAAAAAAAATATTTAAGAAAAAACAAACATATGTATGTATAATTGTTAATATATATTATTTAATGTCTGTTCATGTGTATTACTGAATGTCTGCTTAAAAATGTTTATAATATGCTTGAGCTTTTCTCCGCGGGCCTTCACTGAAAATGATTTTCTGACTAAACCCAATGGTATAAACTGGTAAACAAAAGGGAAATAAATAAAAAAATAAAAAAATAAAACAAGACTTTGGGTTGTATTTTTAATGGTTCAGCTATATTTGTGTTAGACTACAGTAAGCCATTTAATGAGGGGTGCATTCATATATAACTCATAATTGTTAAATTTTGTGTACTACCAGGGTAGTAACCTTGGTTTTGATATCTGTTTTTTTAATCCCTAACAACAGGGACAAGCCCGTCCCTGACATGTCTGGTGGAAGCTGGTAGATGACAATGTGAATTTTGTTAGTGGCAATGGCTGCAATTATGAATTGGCCCAACAAAGGGCCACTGATAAAATACACAGGGCCATCGTCAGAACAGAGGCTGTGTTACAGGAGTGGAGGGCTACATGTGGTGGGCCATTTACCATACCACCACTTGCCAAGATAGAGAGGTTCCTGGTATCACTCAGGGGAGTGGGGTGCAGGATGTGGGGCAGTGATGAACAAGCCCCAGAAAAGATCAAATATAGATGCTCCAGGTATGTCATTCTAACTTTAGTAAGTCTTACATTTTCAGTTGTTAGTCACATGAATGCTTATAATACCTCTCTCTCACCTACTGCATCTGGGTACATCTGGTATTGAGGTGCAATGCCCATCTGCACATGATATGGCCATATTTACATGTATTAGTTATCTTTATTAGCAATTTAAGTTACAGTATTTGCATGTAGGGTTGGCACCTTTTTTTTGTAATATGTTTCAAAACAAAATGACTGTCAGAGTTTGTTAAATGGGCAGATTCAGTATGCCTTTATTTAAGAAAAGTATCGGAAACCAGGAGAGGAGGATGTCCCCCCTCCGCTGTGCCTATGATGTCACAAAATGGGTGGAGATAGGTGGAGTTATGGGGAGGTGCAAGGGGTGTGGTTATGGTTCAGTTTCAGCAACGAAGAAAAGTGGCAACCCTACTTGCTTGTCTAGTTGTGGTGTTTTTGCATAATTATGATGAGTATTTTTATTGTCACTTTTTGGTGTAGTCACAGGTGAAGCAGTGTCTAGCACCAGTGCTGAGAATCTATCTCAGCCTGATACTGAGGAATCCTTATCATCTGATAATGATGCCAGGATTGAGTAAGCACAGTCTGAGGATGCAGGGGATATGTCAGACACAGGAAGTGTGCCCCCCGATATCACCTCTCACACAACGGACACAGTTAGTCTATCTACACCTTCCCAAGACAATGAACCACCTGAGAGTGGACAGGTTGATTTCCACCAGGGCCTTGGAAGAAGGTGTGAGACTACTGCATGTATGGTTGCTGACATATGGAACTGCATAAGCTTTGTGTGTTATTCCTTAGGCAGAATGAATGAATGAAATACTGGACAATCCAGTGCCTTTTCTGGGTTGTCTGTTGGGGGAGGAGCAGCATCCATAAGATCAGCCATCTGGTACATTCTCAGATATTAGCAGACATATCTGTGGGCATGTTAGATCCTGCTTTCTCAGTGAAAGCAGTGCCATTGCTGCATCAGTTGTGAATGAGTCTACTCTTAGGTGAGGTCATCCACATAGTTGTGGCCTTGGACATGGTGATGATGACAGCTTGTCCAGCAGACACCATTCATGTTCAGGCAGTACATTGACTGCTAGACAGGGTCATGCAACAAGCAGTTAACCTCCTGGAAGAGACAGTTCACCTGGGTGGGGCCATACATGACAAACTTGATCCACTTTCATCCTGGCTCAAAGGCTCAAACCTGTCCAGTATACACACAGCAAAGTGATGGTACATACGCTGAGGCTGCTGCCATGCACACACACACACACACACACACACACACACACACACACACACACACACACACACACACACACACACGCACACACACACACACACACACACACACACACACACACACACACACACACACAAAGCCACACAGGTCATGACACCACACACAACTTACCATTCACTGGACACACTGGCCTTAGGTGTGCGTAATTGTGTTGTTACACCACAGCTCTCACACTCACACACTTCCCTGTGAAACACATACATTTCTGTAACCATCCCATTGTAGATGATGACAACTTCCCCTACCCGTTGCACAATCTTCTTTATGGGTTGCCTATGTCAGATGAACAGAGTCATCAGGCAAGGCACAGTTAGACAAAGTCTGATTTTCCTGTATACATCACCATTTCTCATGTTTATTTACTCAGCTTAAGTGTTGTCACAGTATTAGTAGTAATGTAGAAGAGTTTTCTCACCCAGCTGTACAAATGATAATGAGAGAGCCTTGTCCTCTGGAAGAGTGTCTGACTTGGGCTGCTTATGTCTGATACATAGTGGCCAGAAAATGCATAGTTAAGCCAAATCTGTTTTGTTTCTATTCATCATTGTTACTGCGTGTATCTGCTGAGCTCATATATATCTTTATGTGGTTGGATTTTCCTGTGTATGCATCATAATTTTTAGTGTATGATTAATCTGTTTAAGTGTTGCAGTATTTATTCAGGAAAGCTTACTCACCCACCTGTGCTACTGATGGTAAGAGCACCCTGGCCTTGGGCTGCCTATGTCTGATTCTTAGAGTAGCCAGTCAATACATGGGTAAGCACAATATGGCTTGTTTCTATGCATCAGTGCTACTGTGTGCATCTGCCATGCTCTTATGCAACTTATGTAGTCTGTGTTCATGCAATTCGCTGCCACTTAGCCAGTGCCATGGAATATTGGTGGTCCCCTGTTGCTGACTTCTCCTGTGACTCATAGTTTGTGTCAGCTGCTGCTGCTTGTGTTACTGGAAACTGTGGCACCTGCACTGGGACACCTTGCTGTAAGTGGTTTATAACTATTATATTATGTACGATAGCACACACAGTCCATATTTTAGCACAGGTAACAAGGTCATACTGCAGGGAACCACCAGTTGAATCCAATTAGTGGAACCATGACTTGATCAACCCAGACACATGCTCTATGATGTTTCTAGTTTGTGGTTAGGCATGGTTTTAATCTTGCAATATTGGGGTTGGGTAGACTTCTTACTGTAGTCATGAACCAAGGTTCTAGGACATATCCAGCAACCCCCACTAGATGGTCTTGTGGGAAGTTACCCCTAGCAAACCTTTGGTAGAGATCACAGGTGTACCATATGTCTTGAGCCATGAAAACTGTCTGGGTGGGCTGCACACACATTGTAGATGATACTATGTGCATTAAAGACTACCTGGTAGTTGATGGGGTGATACCTTTTGTGGCTCACATGCCTCCTTTCCAGTTCTCCAAATGGCAACTTTATTTCAATGTGAATGTAGTTTATGGCTGTCAGTATCTCAGAGGAAATGAGCTGTACCATAGAAGTCTTGCAGTCTTGCATAGTACTATTTTCTTTTGAGTATATGGGAACCATATATGCTCCCTCACATGATTTAGCATGGCATTGAGGTATTGGTGGCATATTATCTTGGCAGAAGCCTGTGAAAACTCCACTGTGTCCTCTGCAGGTTGCAGGAAGATATCTGTAGCTAAAAATACATAAAGCTACACATGTCTTAGTATCCACTGAAATAGTTTCTCCATGATTCCCATGGGGCTACAGACAAGGAAGACACACAGCCTTCATTTCCTGTATGGTGTCCCTGTTCATCCTGTAGAGGTCCATTATGTCTATTTTATAGAGGCCATGAAAAGTTAAGTATGGTTTGAAGACCTATGCCATCTGGTGCAATATCTGACATCATTAGCAGCAGCTTCTATAAGAACCTCTCACAGATACAAGTTTACAATGGCTATGACAAATCCTAACATATTTTAAAGTTTCCATCTGGCTGAATGAGAGTATATAGAAGAATTCACTGCAAACTCAGGTACAGTATGTTCGTATTATATTTATATGTTTCTGAATTGCTCTGCCATGATTTTCACTTCATTAGCATACAACACACCTTATTATACAGTCATTAGCATTTAGTTCAGCAAAATCCTTGTTTTTAAGCTGGCCACATCATGTTATTCTGTTTCCTGAATCATGCGCACACACTCTGCTCTTTACTGATCATTGCACTAACAAGCTTAACTTGTCAAGAAGGTGTTCATGAATCATGACCATTGATCCCCTCCTCATTTTATGGTTTATTTACCTTAACTAGCTAATTATGGGAGATTTTAACATCTGGTTCAAAAAATCAGTAGTCTTCATAGAAGAGCTCCTTCACATCTGAAACCTGTTCTTATAACTAGGAGTAGTCACCTCTAACTTGGTGGAGGAACTGATCATTCAGACTGACCAGTGTCATGTTTACTTCAAGCGGCCCCTTTTGGGATGTACCTTACCAGACACCTGCAGCAACTGGAAAGACCCCAAAAGTACCTCACCAAGAGGATCAAAGGGCTCAAACAGATGCTATATGCTGCCCGGTTAAAGAAACTCCAGCTCTACTCAGTGGCATACCACCTGCTCAGATGCGATCTGTGCCTGATGTATGAAGCCATGTCCAACCTGGAATTAATGGATGTGCTGCACCTCAGAAAATCCAAATCCCATCGAGCTACGCGCTCGAGAAACTTGAACCTCAGTACTGAAATAAATAGGACATGCTGGAGGGACAGATTCATAACCCAGAGGCTCCCTTCACTATGGAATAAAATCCTAGTCCAGGTTAGGCAGAGTCCCTCATTGACTCTCTTCAAGAGGAATCTTGATGAGTGGATGGGAGATCGTAGGTTTACCCCGGGTATCACTTCTGTGTCACTGTTAGACAGAGGCACAGTATACTAACCTCGAAAAAGGGCATAGCAAAATTAATTTAAAATGGGTGGCGAAAGCCAAACACACTCTGGCTAGGCTTATAAATGCCCTAGGGCAGATAGCCTAGTATGAACCTATGAATCTATGAACCTATGAACCTGAAGCTTCTCTTTATTGAAGCTTTTGATCCTGAGCTGATTAAGTACAAGAGTTTGAAACATTTAAGTTTATATGAGTTTTTGCCTGTACTTGCAAATCTCTTTGGTAAGCACTGAGCTGACAATTTGCATCTGCCTGTGGTGATCTGTCATAAGGATATCACATCAAGCTTTGATCAGTCTGTTCATGGTCAGTTTAACCGGTTTAATATACTGCATGCCACTGCAGAACAGTGAAAGGCAAGACTTGATACTGACCAGCACATTCTTGTGTGGGGACAGCTGAATACTGGAAAATAAATGGGAGCCCATTCTCTTTTGCAGGATAACGTCAGTCTACGTTAAGACTGTTCCTTATAACAGACAGAAATCACTTGAAAAAGGCATTCTTTTTGTCTGGAAACATTTATTCCACTTTGAACTGATCCACCAAGCAACTCTATTGTTTGTGGCTGTGGTGTGGTCTGTCAGGAGAACTGAATCTCCTTGTATTATTCACTTGTATCCATTTGACATTCTTGGTGCTTTAAGGACTAGGCTTGGTATTAGTTTTCTTTCATATTGTATTCTGCCTTCATGGACCTGGTTTCATGTTTCTACCTAGGAATTTGTCTTTTTCCTGTCTCTAATAAGATAGTTTTGTCCTGTCTGGAGATGTTAGGGCCAGTTTTTTATTGTATTGTTAGGACATTTCTGAATATGAAGTATTTTCTACTTTTTCAAAAGAGGCATTAATAATGCTGTTCTTCAATAATCCTTTTGTAGAACCTGTATCAATGGATAACTGCCCCCATATGCAACTTTCCCTTTTTAGGAAAGAGTGTTGATGAGGTTCTCATTATGCAACTTGAATTCTGTCTCAGGGCCCATAGTCTCTTAGATTTATTACAATCTGGCATTTATCATTACACTGTTGACACAGTACTATTGATTAATGAGTAATTGACAGTCTCGGTTCTAAGAGACTGGCGCTTATATTTAGTTTTGGTCCTATCATATCTATCATCTGCATTCAGTATGGTGGGTTATGCTAACCTGCTCTATTACCTTCAGACTTACTGCAGTTTATCTTCCCCACTCCCACTCTTTGCTCTCGTCATAATCCCTAAAGTGGTATCTAGTAGCTATTCTGTATTGGCGATCTGTTAGATTTTGGATTACATCAATGATCTGTTGTGAGTGCACTATAATTTCCTGTATAAATGCTTCCCTCTGTCACATTATTTGGGAGTACACATTGACATTTTATGTGCTATGAAGTTCATACTTATATGTACCTTTCCTTTTAATGGAATGGCTTCTTTACTACAAAAACTACATTCTGAGTTGTGTAGATACCATCTTCTTTTGGAAGTTTTATTAGCTATTCATATCTCTTTCCAAACAAGACCAAGGTTATGGCTTTTCTTGCCACCATTTTGTCTTCCTCTGTGCTAGCTCATGCCTCAATTATAATATCTGAAAGCAGATGTGTGGAGTTTTTGCAAGATGTATCATAAAATGGAATCATAGTAGGTACACGGAAACTAGGTTAGTGGCTATTCATAACTTGTCAGAACCCACCTTTAGATCTTAACACCTTTTTCAGGGTGCAACAGGCCAGTCGTACCAGAGGTGTATTTATGAATATGCATTCATTTGTCTAACTCCTTTCTGAAGGAAGAAAGTGAGTCACACTGCTTAATTTGGAGTAAACTTTTTTCCCAAAGAAGGTGTAGGCAGTGTATGATGAATCTATGTCTCCAATATGATTCCTATATTTTCTGAATTAGTTTTAGATGCCTAGTCCTAGTGTTTGTGGGACCATTTGATTTGCAGAGATATAAAAGGTCTTGGACTACTGAGTCTGTAATGCCTCAAAAGGCTCCTGGTAGCTCAATTATTTTAAGCCTGTGATCTTCTTATTAGGAACCTTTGTGGTCTTTCCAGTTGTTTGATATGTCTATGAAGATATACCCCAAAAGGATTGATGATAGGTCTAATTAATGCAGAATAGACAGGGGCAAAGACTTCTTTGGATCTAGACATAATACCCTTTGCAATCAGCTGTGCCATTGAGAAGGATTTCATAACTACTTTGACTACATGATGGCAAAAGGAGTGAGAATTCTCTAGCCATGACCCAAGAACTGTCACAATGCTTTAATTTTAAAGTGGGGTGTTGTCTACACTATAAGTAGGATAGAGAGATTGTTTATTGAATATGACACTATCATGCCTTTTAGTATTTAGTTTTAGTCCAATTTTTGTGCACTAGTCATTTACATGCATAAGTTCAGTTTGGAACTTCTGTATGTCAGAGGGAGACTTGAGGATATTAATCACAGATCCCCATTTATAGCTGTGAAGTAGATGCTGAACAGTAGAGGATCCAGCATGGATACCCATAGGAATCCACTGGTCATTCTCCTACTATCTGATGATGTACTTCTGCTACCTGCTCTATGTGGATTCTGTCCCTCAGCCAGTTTGCTATATATTTTGGCAGTGATCTTACATGCCAAGATAATGACTGTTCCAGATGTTAGCTGCCAACATATTTTCCTGTTCCATATGAAGAGTATTTCATCCATACAACATCTTATTGTGTCTGCTTAACTTTTGATGATGCTATATGCATTTGGTAATCCAAGAAGGACCTATTTAATGTCTATATCTTAAGCTGGCTTAAACAGAGTTTGGTAATTTATACCTAGCGCTGAATTTTACAGCAGGACTTTTATCTGGAGTACCACACAGCTGTTCTTCTGATCCAGCAACAACTTCTTATTAAATCTTGAATAACTGCCCAGCCCTATTTGTGGAGGGATGACGCTCCAATTAATGTTGAGACCAATCTGAATTGATTAGAGGCTTAGTTGTTGGAAGTGTTGGACAGGTAGTATAGGACTGGAGCAGCAAATGCTAATTTGACCACCTTGGGGGTGGAATAGAAGTTAGGATCAGACCCAGTACTACCAATCAAGTATGTACTGGCACCTAATAAGACCAAACCCACAGCATGACCTACAAGTCAGTGATTGTATTCCTTGTAACATTTTTGTCAAAGTATTCATAATACATGAGGTATTAGAGGCCTCTTGTGTGATGTGGGTGCTCACATCAAAGACCAAGGGGGTGGAGGTAGGGTCTAATCAGAAACACACCTGATTGATGCTTTTGTGACAGACTTGGCTGTCATTTGTTGTGTCACAAAGAATGAATGGGTGGTTAACAGCTCCTGCCCAGCATGGAATGAAATGGTCCCTAGATGATAGTAAAGACTCATAGCTGGCATGCATCAGGGGCACTACAAGTATCCTGAATAACTTTCAGAATCCTGGCCCTTATTTTATACAGGCCTGTACACCAACTGTGTCGATGCACTTTGGAGTCACTAGTAGTTCTCATGATGTGTCTTGCATCATTTGGTCTTAATTCATTTGCTTACTTGGGCCCTCTCCAATGAAACCTACTGCCTCATTTGTTTAGGGAGTCCTCACCAGTGGACAGCTTTAGATGATTTCTAAAGTCTCTTAACACTTTCTAGGCTGTATGTTTAGCAGCATTATAGTACTTTAATGTTCATAAGTTATCTGTTTTTTGTAGCACTTTATGGAGGTTAAAATGCATTTCCAATTTGCAGTATTGTTTTTGTTTTTATAATGTTATACATTGTATAGTGCAAAAGAATATATTCTGAAATATTTATTTTTCTTTTGTTAATTTGACTTCAGCATGTCTGCCCATCTAAGCTTTATGAGGTACAAAAAAAAAACTCTAGATAATAATGCAGCCATGTGTGAATTTGGAGACATTCAAGATGTTGTGAAAACCATTCTTTTCTCAGCTCTGGTTGAAGAAACTAATTACTACTCAAGGTTTTCAACTGTCTTCTCAAATGATGCATACACCATCAAAGACATTCTTTGTAAGAACTGGAATTTGTTGAGTAGTAACAGAGAAATTTTTAAAATCTTAGGGGAGAAACCTGTGTGTGTTTTCAAGAAGGGTCCTAACTTAAAGAACATTTTTGAATGCAATAATGATATAATTTACAGGAAGGGTCAGATGTTTAAGTGTGGGGTGTGTAAATTTTGCCCTTTTATTTTGGAAGTCAGTGAATGTGAAATTAATAGCACTAAAAAAAAAAATACCTGAGAGATGTAGTTGTTTAACTGAAAGAATAGTTTATTGTGCTATATGTTCCTTTTGCCCATGTTTTTATGTGTGGAAAATGGAATGTAAACTTAGGAATAGGATCAGCGAACACCTTAGGAACATAAGGGAGGTTAGTGATGTCAATGCACTTGCTAGACACATTGGTGAGCCCAATAACCATCAGTTTAAATTTGTAGTACTTGAAGTCCAAAAAAGACACAGTATGGGGGCAGCCTGGCCATACCTACTCGAAAAAGCTGAGTTGCTATGGCAATAATGACTTGATGCCACCCATTGGCCAGGCTTAAATGATAAACTTTGGATTAGTAGTTGCTTAAATTGAGGGCTCTTGATAGGTGAAATATTTCCTTTAGATATGGATCTGGTCCATAAAAATATTTTCATAAATTGCTTTTTATACTTTGTTGTGTTTACATGAAATTCATATATTTGATCCTAATGGATTATTTTAAAATTTTATGTACAATTATATATCTATGTATATATATATATATATATATATATATATATATATATATATATATTTTAACATTTAAAAGGCATTTTATATATATATATATATATATATATATATATACATTATATAAAATAAAATAAAATATATATATATGTGTGTGTGTGTGTGTGTGTGTGTGTGTGTGTGTGTGTGTGTGTGTGTATAAATATATAGTCATATATATTTCTATTTATTCTTATGTTTACAACATATATTTAGGGTGTTGACATTTGCACAACTATATACATTTATATCTTTTACATTTACATTTTTATGCTGATACATTTATGTGAAGTGATTTAGATTTGGTAGTGGTTTTAATTAATTCAGGAAGTGATATCATGCAAGAGTTCCTATTTAAAACAGTTTAGTTCCCTTAATTTTTTGTATCTGATGAAGTTCCTGTGTTAATTTTTGGAACGAAAGCGCTCATACCTATTAACTTGTTTGTCTGAATAAAGAAAGCACTCTTGAACTGAATTGGACGTGTCAGCTTGATTTAAAGCACACATTGGATTATTTAGGTTCTACTGGCTCTTATTGCCTGCATACAACTTGTGCAATGATTTTCTTGGTGTTCAGCTCTGGTTGTGACTATTCCTTAACATTCTTACTGTGTTGCAACATGTACTCCTGACACTCCATGCAGATGGTTACATGCCGCAGTGCACTTGGACCCTGCAGAATAAAAGGATTAATATCAAAGGTCATGTACTACAAAATGAGTCCACATGCATTACTTCTGTAGACCAAGCAAACAGAGGAGGTGAGATACTAAACTAAACCAATCAGTAAAATATTTTGTGTTTAAAAGAATATGTGATATTCTGAATACAATAGATAAACTGGTATGCCAAACTGTGTTCCCCCCCATTTTGTTAAGTGTCTGTGCATTTTGTACTATTTGCAGCTTCGTTGCTGAGTAACTGACTCCTTGTGGAGTAAATCCTAGCTCATGTAACAATGACCTCAGCAGTGAATCCCATTTCCACTAAATCAAGTCGCTGTACACGAATGTGTGGAGCATAAGCAGTAAATGTACATTAGAGATGAAAATACTAATTCAACAATCATGTCTCAAGCTCTGTTCATAGCTGCTGCCTTCATTACAGATATGCACCAAACATGCTGCAGTGACATTTATTACAGATAGGTACCAAACATGCTGCAGTGACATTCATTACGGATAGGTACCAAACATACTGCAGTGACATTCATTGCAAATAGGTAGCAAACATACTGCAGTGACATTCATTACAAATAGGTACCAAACATGCTGCAGTGACATTCATTACAGATAGGTACCAAACATGCTGCAGTGACATTCATTACAGATAGGTACCAAACATGCTGCAGTGACATCCATTACAAATAGGTATCAAACATACTGCAGTGACATTCATTACAAATAGGTACCAAAGATGCTGCAGTGACATTCATTACAGATAGGTACCAAACATGCTGCAGTAGCATCCATTACAAATAGGTACCAAACATACTGAAGTGACATTCATTACAAATAGGTACCAAAGATGCTGCAGTGACATTCATTACAGATAGGTACCAAACATGCCGCAGTAGCATCCATTACAAATAGGTACCAATCATACTGCAGTGACATTCATTACAGATAGCTACCAAACATGCTGCAGTGACATTCATTACAAATATGTACCAAACATGCTGCAGTGACATTCATTACAGATAGGTACCAAACATTCTGCAGTGATGTTCATTACAGATAGGTACCAGGCATGCTGCAGTGACATTCATTACAAATAGGTACCAAACATACTGCAGTGACATTCATTACAGATAGGTACCAAACATGCTGCAGTGACATTCATTACAGATAGGTACCAAACATACTGCAGTGACATTCATTACAGATAGGTACCAAACATGCTGCAGTGACATTCATTACAAATATGTACCAAACATGCTACAGTGACATTCATTAAAGATAGGTACCAAACATGCTGCAGTGACATTCATTACAGATAGGTACCAAACATGCTGCAGTGACATTCATTACAGATAGGTGCCAAACATGCTGCAGTGACATCCATTACAAATAGGTATCAAACATACTGCAGTGACATTCATTACAAATAGGTACCAAACATGCTGCAGTGACATATATTACAGATAGGTACCAAACATGCTGCAGTAGCATCCATTACAAATAGGTACCAAACATACTGCAGTGACATTCATTACAAATAGGTACCAAACATACTACAGTGACATTCATTTAGGAGTAATGCTTCTTTTCTTACCAGTACTCTGTGCCCTTTCATAACAAGTGCAGCTAATTTCAATGCTACCAAGCCAAAATGGATAAACTGGAATGCCTGGCTGGGAAGAAAAGTAAAATAAATATATCATTGTTCTATGGATCCCAAACTTCCCTATCTGATAGCTCTCACATTGTTAAGAATCATGCTGTCATAATAGGTAAATATAAATAAATTATTTTTGGAAACAATTTTAGAATTAAATACATTGTGTTTCTGCAGTCTTCCACAAACAGCATCTATACCAAATATGAATTTGCAAAGCTAGTCTCTGACTGCTTTGATTTCAGCAACACTGCCTGATATCTTACAGTACATGAATGGATCATACCCAATTTGCCATGTACATTATTTATTCCTTCCATTTTCTCCCATGTACATGGTGACCCTTCATCCATTCTGGCTACTTTCATTACACGTAAACACCAAAATTCCACACTCTAGCTAGACAATAATTTCCACTTGTAAATACTACTAGAATTGTCATTTCATGGAGCTCTTCACCATAAAATGAAAAAAAAAAAGGTCTGGACCAAAGGGACAGGAAACATTTGTCCAGACCACCTGGTCACTATTTCCAATGTTAGATAAATCCTTCTTGTATTTGCATGGAACATCCCTCAGGTACGGAGCTAAGAAAACTTATAAAAGTAAGGAACAAAGCATGGACCATCTTTAAGTGGAGAGGGAACCTACCTCTTTAACCTCCCTTTGTCATTTTGAGCAATGACTGTAAGAGGCAAAGCAAGCCTATAAAAGTCCCAGTTTAGAAAAAGGATTCTCAGGTATAGCAGCTCTGTCTCTTCTTAAGGAAATTAACTTTCTTAACAGTAGATGTAAGCAAAAGAGCTCATTAACTCCTGTCATTTGAGGAATCCACATTACTCTACACATTACCAGCCTTTTGTTTCCAATTCTCACTAACCCTGTTTTCGTATAATTCCTATTTTCACTTCATCCATCTTCCCCTAAGAATGCTCCAACATTTTAACTGATATCATCTTCAAGTTTTATACCTTCAGGTAATAAAAAAAAATAAAAAACAGAAAAGACCCTCAATGGCAGGCAAATTACAAATGAGTCATACAGTAAAATTTGAAGGATTAATTTCTACCACTCTCTAACATATATTTGCTCTCTCCCTCCATTTTACGGCAGTTTTCTTATGACGATGGAAATCTCTTACTATAGTTCTCCTATTCTTGTATAGGGTTTTTCCTCCAATATAAACAATTTCCAAATCATGAATTATACAAGCACATAATGAAATATGAATTTCGTTGTGATAAGTGGAAGGGTTTCTGTTTGATACATTTACTAATGTTGCTTTTGTTGACCAGGTTAGTCCCAATAAGCTTGTGAGTGGCCTCTTTTCAAGGCAGATCTAATGTGGTTTTTATGCTAAATGGGGCAATTTGGCCATGGCATAAGGGTATTTTCCTATCCTTTTCAATAGGTGCTGTGGGATCTTTTACATCCACTTGGGCTACTACCAACTCAAGCAGATAGGACCTCAGTTTAATGTCTCATCTGAAGGACAGCAAACTCTGGAGTACAGCACCCCCATTATGCTGCACTATATTGTCAGCAATCCAATCATCTGTTGTGGGAATAGAACCTACTACCATCTTTACCAAAGACATGTGTACCACTTGTTGCACCACTAACAATAAGGCCACCACATCCTACCAGCAATGCCCCCTTCTATCATCAGTTATGCATAAAGGGGCACACATCAGGGAAACATTATTTATTCATTCTCTGACTTGTCTAAAGGTTTTGATATTTATTCATTCTCTGACTTGTCTAAAGGTTTTGATTTGTTATCTAACAAACTTCTGCCCTTTGAACTTAAAAACTATCAAATGTACTCCCAAAATGCTGATAGTGGGCAGTGGGCCCTTTGTTGTTTATTACATTATTTAACAGTCATCTTTGACCTAAGCAGTTTAACTTGATGATTCAGCAACATGTATGAGCACCTGTTCTCTATAGGAGACATGGCTACTACATAGGAATGATTCAAGTATGTTACGCAGAATCAAAGGCATTCTCTTTCACACTCCAGTTATACACATTCTGTTCTGCTAGCTGATACGTTTATTCTACAGGAGATGACAGAGTAGAAATCATTGACTATTTCAAGAATGCTGGCTTCAGGCTAAGAAATGAAAAATAAATATCTGTTGTGTGTGCTGCATATACCACTACTCATCTACCTTCCAAAGAAGCCATATTTACCATGGCCAAAGACCTTTCAACCCCAGTAATTGCAGGGTTCCTATTAGATCGTCGAAGACGCATAATTTTGAATGCGTCTTTGCCGAACTTAAAATAACAAAAACGAAGGGGCATATGAGTGATTTCTTTTCCTGGAAAAGAAATCGCTTGCTCGCCTCTGGTAGTTTACTGTTTTGTAAACTGTAGTGCGATCTCAAAGTTGATATATTTAGTTATGGGGGTGTGGGGGGCACAGCACCGCACTTTGTTTTGTGTGTAGTGATATATATTAAGAGCCCTAGCTGCTATCGGTCCCTGGCCCCCTGCATCCTTAACTGCCCTCTATAATATCAATATTTCCTGCCTTGGACACTCGACTCCTTTTGCTTGAAGACTAAGGACCCTCTCCTACCGGTGGCTACATCACAGTGCCTCCTACTCTTGTTCCCTTATAGTGATAAGGGAAGCAAGAAACTCTCTAATATCAATATTTCCTGCCTTGGACACTTGACTCCTTTTGCCTGAAGACTAAGGACCCTCTCCTACCGGTGGCCACATTACAGTGCCTCCTACCCTTGTTCCCTTATAGTGATAAGGGAAGCAAGAAACTCTCTAATATCAATATTTCCTGCCTTGGACACTTGACTCCTTTTGCCTGAAGACTAAGGACCCTCTCCTACCGGTGGCTACATCACAGTGCCTCCTACCCTTGTTCCCTTATAGTGATAAGGGAAACAAGAAAGTACGTTATTTTCTTATAGTTTTAGAAGTGTATAGAGCAGGACTAATTAGTTGTAGGTGGTTTAAGGTTGCTTCTAAGCCAGGACTGCCTGCAGCCATTTCCTTATAGTTGTACTTTTTCCCCACAACATTTCTGAAATAGATTCCATCTATACCCTCTCCTGCCCTCCCTTGACCAGTTTTTCCCCCACTTATAATCAACCTCTGTAATTACTGTATTTGTCCACTAGGTGGCATCCTTACCCAGCTCTACCAATCCCTCTACCTTATAGCATATTCCTCTCAGAATTTCCTTGTCCAATACTTTGCTTCTCTTCAGTTCAATAAGTTGTATTATTATATTAACACCTTTCTCCTACCATCCCTCCCACCACTCAGCATACCTCTCTTTGTACCTATATTACTTACCTTTTTTCAAAGCACTTTTCTCTGATTGTTCCTCATATGCTTCTTCCTTCTCTTGTCTCAACCCGCTCCACTCGCCCTGTGGGCTCACTCAGCTCCCCTGCCCTACCCCCAAATTCCACCCACCCCCAGTGGCCCTGAACTTATACTTCTATAACCACACCCTCCTAAACACACAACCAATCAGATAGTGCCACCAACTTAGTAAATTGAACCACACCTACGTTTCACGTAACCAATCTCTACCCCTAATTAATTATAATCTTAAATCAAACTCATCCTCTCCTCCTAACCCATAACTCTGCTAAACAACCTAATATTTCCTTGGCTGTTCTAACATCATGTCTACTAAAACCACCTTAACCTGAACTAAACTACTACTCAGTGCCACACTCACATCTGTACTAACCTCAACATATCTAATAACCTCCTATGAACACCCAAATACTTCACATCCTAACCATCCAAGAAAACAAACACTTCCATATACTCTCACATTCACCCTTAATAATATCACTATTACATCCACACCTAGATACATACTAGCTAAATACCACAGACTTGCCCACATTAAATACAACAACCTTACAACAAAGAAATTCCATTACCAAATTAGTAAAATACATTCTCTTTTACTTTCTCTAAAAAAAGCATTCCTTACTGGATGGAGACATGCATCCTAATCCTGGCCCACATAATGTCCTATCCACTGGACAGCTCACCAAAAATCCCTCTATCCCTCTCATCCCCAACAAACACCCCAACTCTCTCCTCCTTGCACATCTCAATATCCAAAGTGTCAATAACAAAGTTCCCCATCTTCATGCTCTCCTGGATATACACTCTTTTGATATTCTATGTTTAACAGAGACTTGGCTTAAACCTAAAACACATGATAATGAAATTATCCCACCAGGTTATAACATATTTAGACTTGACAGTATAAAAAGAAAAGGAGGGGGGGGTAGCACTTCTTTTTAAAGATGGACTACAAGTCAACTCTATACCCTATAACCCACCTAAAGAAAACCATGCTGAAGTCCTTATTTCCAAATTACAGCTCAACTCTAGTAAATCCTTATATATCTTTTGTATCTGTCTACCTCCCAGAAACAATATCAGCATTCTAGAGGATATTCTGTGCTGGATCTCAACATTCTTCCCACAAGAAACAATTATCCTAGGAGACTTTAACATAGATTGGAAGAACATAAATACTGAACACCCTACCTCTCACATTAACCTTCAAGGCTTCTCTCAGACCATTACCTCCCCAACAAGAATAAACAAACCAAACAAAAAAGAGAGCACTTTGGATTGAATCCTTATTAATAACTACCACCAAAATTATACAGTCAGTATCCTCCCTGACGATGTAAGTGACCATTCCTTGACTTATATAATCAGGCAAAAGTTTAATACATCTCACCTAACCTGATATAAGACTATACGGTCCAACAAGAAATTTAACCAACACCTTTTCCAGAGTGATCTCAGTGCCTGTGATCAGTCTCAATTAAAAACCCTTCCACTTGAGCAGGCTGTCAAATATTTCAACTCTAAGTTCTTAGAAATCCTAGACCACCACGCTCCTAAATGTACTATCAGAACTAGGTCCAAACCTGCCCCCTGGCTTACAAATAAAACCAAGAAAAAAATACTCCTCAGAAATAAAGCCTGGTCTAAGTGGCAAACTACCAAAAGTACATCAGATCAACAAAGCTTTAGACATATGAGAAACATGACAAAAAAAGATATTCTCTCAGACCAAAAAAACTTTTACTGTAAAATGCAGCAAACTAACCAAAACAACCCTCAAAAATTCTGGGCTAGTATCAATAAACTCCTCTATCCAGGTCACTCAGGAACACCAACCCCAACAGGTGCAACACATGAGACTCCTATCCAAACTGCCAATGCTTTCAATTCCTTCTTCACAGAGGCTATCCAATCTCTAGCCAGTCAACTAGCTCCTGATAGAGCCAGTCTTCTTAACTCTTCTCCGAGCTCTCTTCCTACCTTCCAATTTCTACCCACCTCTACAAATTATATCTATGAACTCATTCTAAAACTCAAACCTTGTACTCCTTCTGCTGACCAGATCCCAGCTGAATACCTGCAAAAAGCAGCTAAAGAAGTAGCTTACCCGATATCCATCCTGATTAATAGAACTACTAACGAAGGAATTATCCCTGACATATGGAAAATCTCACACATTATCCCCCTACACAAAGGTGGCAACTCAAATGAATACTCTAACTATCGACCTATAGCCCTACTATCCCCTTAGCAAAAATAATGGAAAAATGTATTCACCATCAGCTTCTAAACCATTTAATTCAACATAACATACTTGCTGAAAGCCAACATGGCTTTAGGCCATTCCACAGTACTACTACTGCCCTCTTATCTTTTACTGATACCATAAACAAAAACCGCAATAACAATGTTCTCTCTTCCTCTCTATTTATTGATCTCTCAAAAGCATTTGATATGGTAAACCACTCTCTACTTATAAATATTCTGAAATCACTCTCTCTTGATACTTTGGCTGTACAATGGTTTACTTCTTACCTCAGCAATAGGCAACAGGCTGTGCTCTGGGAGAATAAATTATCATCCCACCTTCCAGTCTCACTCGGTGTCCCTCAGAGCTCCATCCTAGGCCCTCTCTAATTCTCAATATTTATCAATGATCTCTACCTAGCTATTTCTCAGGCAACATGCATACAATATGCAGATGATTCAGCTTTAATCTGTGCAGCTGAATCTTCATCAGAATTACAATCCCTAACTCAGAAAATATTTAACATAGTTGAAACTTGGTTCTTAAAACGTTGCCTTTTCTTGAATCCCAATAAAACAAAGCTCCTTCTCTTTACACCTACCCGTAAATCCATGCCCTTAGATTTCTCTGTCATTTCTAACAATGGCACCCTCATATCCCCTGATTCTACCACCAAACTCCTAGGGATAACTATGGACAATCACCTCAGCTTTGATAACCATATTAACAATACTATAAAAACAGTCAACAGAAAAATGGGCTCCCTATACAGGATTAAATATTTTCTCACTCCAACCACCAGAACTACTATTGCCAACTCTCATCTAATCTCAACACTCCTCTATGCCTCACCTATTTACACCAACCTATCCAAGAAGAATCTTCTTAAACTCACTACATCTTACAACAACATTGCTAGATTTGCTACTGGTAATCACTTTAGAACTCATCACTGCCAGAATCTAAAACAACTAGGATGACTTGAACTGCAAAATCAGCTTTATTTTAACCAACTAACCATTGTTCATAAGATCCTCAACCAGCCCAACAACACTCCTATACTCTCAAACCTCATTATTCCGTATAAAAATCTTAATACCTTACGCTCAGCTAACAAACCTCTACTTAGTATTAGTAAGTCTAATAACATGGCAGGAAACTCTCTTTTCTCTTACACAACTGGGAAATACTGGAATCTTCTACCTAGTGATCTTATATCACTTCCTTCCCTACCCCATTTCAAACAGAAACTCAAAATACACCTTAGAATACACTGGTTGTGCCCTGACTAACATATTACCTCAGTGACTAAGTTTCTCCTAACTCCTCTTTAATTATAATTTAATGCTCTTTCTGCAAACTTTAGAAAAATAGCAAACCCACTTTAGTGATGTTCTACCTCACATGGATATCTTGAGCAACATGTTATCAATACTCTTATGCAACCACTCTCATGAAATTGTAAACCTTAAGTTTAATCTACCTCATGTGAATATTTTGTCCCACATTATTGTAAATATTTGTCTTGTAATAAACTGTAAAATGTTTGTATCTACTGCTATGTTAACTTGATTGTAACCTGACAAACACTGTTTTGTATTTGTAACCTTATACATTTTGTTATAATTGTATCTGTCTTTGGAGCTTTTCTCCTCAGGCCTCTACTGAAAATGGACATATATCCAGTTGGACTAGCCCGGTCAACAAATGTAAAATAAATAAAAATAAAATAAATATATATTTTTTTTGACAAGCAATTTCTTTCCCAGGGAAAGAAATTGCTCATGTGTAGTTTCGCTGTTTTCAGTTTTCGTTTTTATGGGTTCGATGAAGACACATTTGAGGTAATGTGTCTTTGACATTGTGATATAGACCTATAATTGCATATACCCACTTTGTCTTATCTTACTTATCAGTACCTCTAGACTGCAAACTACACGGAATGAAGTGTGCACATCTATGTTACACTCACCTCATCATGTCTACCACTGCGTGATGCTCCCAAACCTAGATGAAATGAATTGTGCACATCTATGTTACATTCACCTCATCATGTCTACCACTGCGTGATGCTCCCACACCTAGATGATTGCCAGTGAAGGACAAGTCTGTTTTCCTTAGCTGCTTATTACTCAGATGTGTGTGCTTGTCATTAATTCCCTGTCTTTCTCTTTGTGTTCCTCCCCATCATTTTTATGATGACAGTAAGGCTTTTTTTCTATTTCATTTCTGATATCAGTATGTGGAACAAAATAAACTCTGCTGTGAAGTTAATGACCGCACTCTTATCATATGATCTCACCTTGAAACTCTGCTTGAAGTCCATTGTTAAATTTGAATGTATAAGAAGCATTACCTTAACTGAATCAAATTATCAGTCATGTTTATATACAGCTAGCTAGAACAGAAAGGATGTGGATAAGCTTTCTACCTTTCTGCATGTATCTGGAGAAAAAATATTCTGTTTCAATTTCTCCCCCCCCCCCATCTCTTTCTTTTTGATTCCTAATTATATCTTTTTATTGTACAACCACGAAAGACCAAGGTCATAGCTGGAAAAGGTACAGTAACGGAATATCCCACTTGCTTGGTTAAAATAAACAAACAGACAAACAAACAAATAAATAATGCTTTCAGGTTTCATTCAATACTTATGGAGTTCATGAATAGTTAGTTCCTCTGTTAATATCAAGAAAATATGAGTATTTCTGCAGTATGTCAATGCTTTTATGCTGATTTTATTATAGCAGTAAGACAACAGTGGGCAAATATGCAGTGCTCAGATATTCTGTATAATATGGAGATTGAAAATATTAAGAAATGTTTATAAACTAAAGCAAATGAGCAAATGAGCACTTCAGTAATCACAGCACTGAAAACATGGATATACAGGCCACCAATTATAAATGCAGCAAATTTAGGTAAAATTTGACTCTTATGTTTTGACCTTAGCTCCCTGAAATTGTCTTTCAATTACATGCATAAATAACATAGCTGCAAAAATTACATCTATACAAATAGAAACAGATTACCCTTGATTTTGTAGAGTATCCCCAATTTTACTTCAAATTTTCATTCTGTTCCTTGAAAATATGTTTGCAGTAATAAAACGTAGTAGGCGTCAAAGTTTCAGACTTCTTATTCTTTAGAAAATGCAAATGAACGTAAAACATATTATGCTGTAAAAATTTTTAATTGAATAAGAACAATATTTCAGAATTCCCATGATTTGAATCCTTAGTCTTTGTCCCTGATTTTTAAACTAAAAGTTTGACAGATATGAATAAGCACTGGGAACATGTGCATGTAGCAATGCTAGCCACCTTCATAGTTAACCAGTGCTCGAAGTATATAACACACACTATAGCAATGACTCATCTTTGTCCTAAAATGATTTTTAAAGATTAAACACTAAGAGAATAAGGAACAAAATTATATATATATATATATATATATATATATATATATATATATATATATATATATATATAAGGCACTCTTAAAATAAACAGAAATGTTAACTTACTTAAATACCTGTCTGCTTCAGTACAACTCAAACAAATGTTTAAAATAAGTGAGCAAACTTTTCAGGCTACCATAGTATTTTAACCAGATTCACTCTTAACTAGTAGCAGTTTCAGTTCATATGAAACATCTGCAGCTGTGTTCTGCCCAAGACCTCAGGTATACAAGTACCTATATAATTAAAAAACTAAGTGTTTTATTGGTATTTGATTTGTAAAAACAACATGCCTTTGAGGCATGCAGATGTTAGTTTGTTCTTGCACTAAGACCAATAAGCTCTTATGCTCACTCATCTGAAGAATAAACCTAAGGGTGAAAGTGGGAAATCAAAGCTTGTCTTATTACTTATGGAACCATTTCAAAACTCGTGCCCCTTGGTGTTGTGAAACTGTTTTCAATCAGAAAAGCCTTAGCAGCTGCAACCAATGAGCGCACCCCACCCACCCCCAGAAACGAGTTAATCTTCAAACACTGATGGCCTTCATAAAAGGTCAGAGCCAAGGAGTTCCCCATGAAAATGACCACAATTACAGTAAAGCTGCTATAAACTGCTCTTAAGTAAACAGAAGGCAGCAAAAGAAAGTCTGTCTGCTGCTTTCCAGCTGTTCTTTTGTCACATTTAAACTGCGCTTTTTTCATTTGTTAGAAATTCATTATTACACAGTTTTAAGTTATTTTTTTATTATGTATAACAAATAAATTAGTATTCCTTCAGTTTTAAGTCAACTAAATTATATTTCATTGTGAAACATATGTGTTATGGATATGACATGTTTTGCAGTGGTATCTCATACCACACTTTTACCACAGCTGCACAAAGCTGATAAATCGATATTTAGCAGATTGATTTGAGATGATGTAATTGTCACCATTTCTATGTAGAACACAATCCATTCTTATGAGCATCTGTGTAGATGTAGGTCAATAGTCAGTGGATGCGTGCCATTCAGAACCACCTTACAGATAGCATGCTGAGTGTTATTGCTATTATGAGCTGGTTAAACAAAAACTAGAACTTGACAAAATGCTTTGCAGAACATCCCCAATTCTATCTCATAATTGTATTTCGTTCCCTGAAAATTTTGTGTCTGAGGTCACAAAATATGCTAGATGCCCTGGTGCAGCATAAAGCATTGTTGTCTCACAGAAAGAGGCACTGTTTCGATTCTTAGCTGGAGTGCATTCTGTGCAGGGTCTGCATGTCCTCCCTGTGTTTGTGTAGGTTTCCTTTGGGTGTTCCAGTTTCCTCCCAAATTCCAAAGACATGCAGTAGGTGGAATGGGCACTCTAAACTGGCTGTGAGTGTGTGGTATGGAACAATAGCAGAGGCAAGGCTAGCCACCCAACAGTGTGAATCTTCGCTCTAGATGATTGTCACTGTTAAAGTGACACCTTGAGCCCATGTGCAAATATGGGAAAAGGGGTTGTAGATGGATGGATTAAGGTTTCAAACTTCTTTTGCATGTCTGTGTGTGTGTGTGTGTGTGTGTGTGTGTGTGTGTGTGTGTGTGTGTGTGTGTGTGTGTGTGTGTGTGTGTGTGTGTGTGTGTGTGTGTGTGTTAATAAATACCTTATAAATAACTTGGCTCACATTAGTAAGGATGGGAAAAAGCCCTGCTACACCACCTTCCTCATGTGCTAACCTGAATTCTAACCTTGCCATATCCTTTAATCCCAACCCTAGAATGTGAGTGTGTGTCTATCTATATATGGGACTTTATATGAATAATCACCAGTGAGACTGATCAAAACAGAAAACATTGCATAAACGCACTAGCGAATGCCATTCATTGCAACAAAAATCAATGAAAAATGTTAATCTGAAATGTAAGCCAATAGGTTACATTTGCAGTTACAAAAAGAAATACAAAAAAGTTTTATGTGGGGGATTTGCCCCTTCAACATCCCCAACATGGGGTATCCACCCCCTAGAAATTAAATATACTAACTCCTATGTCACACAAACACAAAGAAAAGGGAAATGCCCTGGAATTATATAACAGATGATATAATTAACTTCAATAATTACATAATTCAACATAGCATTTCATCATGCACTACAATGCATGCAGTGTTAACTAAAATAACAGTCGTACATATGGATACTGGCATTTGTCAATTTGACTTTACATCAATGTGTCTAACATCAACATAGTAATGTTGAAACAGACACATTGACACACCTGTGTGCATGCACCAAAGTTGCTCCTCAGAACAAACAAACTTCATGAGCAGTGTTATTGTGGGCAGGCAATTCCCTCTACACTCTCACCCACTAACTTTATTCACTAATTCTGAGATCTTATGAATTGAGTGTATGTTGGGTTCTGGTGTCAACAAAACAGGTCAACTTAACATCAAATCGACTATCATAGAACCCATATATCTATCTATCTATCTATCTATCTATCTATCTATCTATCTATCTATCTATCTAGACAGATGTGTGTGTGTGTGTGTGTGTGTGTGTGTGTGTGTGTGTGTGTGTGTGTGTGTGTGTGTGTGTGTGTGTGTGTGTGTGCTGTGTGCATGTATATGTCCAAAAGGAAAAAAAACAAAACAAATAGCTGATGCACTCTTTTATTGTGGCTATAATGGAATCCATATTGATCCTTCTCAATCAGAAGCGGAACAACTCAATAAAGTCTATTTTTCTGTACTCTTGCATAGGTGTTTCCCAAGTGGTAGTGAGGATCATGATTCTTGAATAATTAGCAGCCATGATCCCAATCCTGTGTCCTCCTTTTTGGAAATGTGATTACTTCCAGATTGCTAATCCAGAGGTATTGTTCTTATCTTCCATGTAACTTTGAAAAGGAATGTTAAACATACTAGCCAAGAAATATCCAGCATCATCTACAATTCTGATCATATCTCATCCATGTATGCAGTCTTGACATCTTGAATTGAATTGCCACAGTGACCTTATATACTGAGAGAGGCCCGATCCCATCAGCTGTTTCTGTCTCCTCAAAGAAGAATATATGATTTGTTTCTGGAGTCAAGAAGTTCTTTATACCCTCCAGCAGTTGCACAAGATAAAGTCAAAATTTCTCTATTCTTGCTGAGAAGAGCTAGACAATACTCCAGTTCCCATGGTGGAGCTGCCAGACAGTTTTCCAGAACTTCTTTGAGGCTATCTGAGTGTCATTGTCCATGGCTGCAATAAACACCCATCATACCACTGCTTTGGTTTTGGGGCCTACTGCAGCTTCTGCCTTTTTGGTCTCTTAGTACTCAACCAGATCTAGAGTCTACCCATTCCCCCACTAGCACTGTATGAAAGATATTATTCTTTGATTATCAGTGGGTCCTATGGTTATCATAGTGGCTAGGTTTGTAAAGACCCTAGAGGCATTAGCCTAGTTACCTCCTATGAGCCTGTGAACCTAAGCCACTTTTTGACAACAGCTCCTTGCTGCTGCCTCAGCCTAAGGATTATGAATGAACAAGATCTAATCAGGGTTTATATCAGTGATCTTTTCCAGAGACTATAGTTGAAAGTCTCTCCACACATAAGCATCTGATAGGAATTTTAAAGATGTTCTCACTTCACATTTGGGTTTTCTGCATCTGCTACATTGTTGCCTTAGCTGTCTGGCATAGTTCCCCTTCACATGTTAATCAGAAAACAGTGTCCAGCAGCTCTTATTCAAAGCCCAGAATATATGGCCTAAGGTCTGCTGATACAAAAAAAATGCCAGTCTTCAGTCTTTAGCTTATGGTGTAGTGTTACAAAGTGAAGCTATGAGAAGCTAACTATTGTTCAGATATGATGATCATTATGGAAAATCCAGGACTAGCACACATGTCTAATGACAGTTTACCACTGAGGTAGAGATCATGTAAGCTGTTCATTCAGCAATGGTGACTTGAGTGTATCTTGGCTTCTGGTCACTTTTCAAACCATGAACCCTCCTTCCAACATGCACATATTATTTTTTTTCAGTTGTACAAGACATAAATGCACATGTTTTTTTTCATTTCACCTTCCTGTTTTTTTTTAAGTCATAAAAGACCAAACTGCTGTCATTGTAGTCTATCAATGTCAATACCAATCAATTATAGACATCTTGCTGTTTATACCTCAGATGCTTGAGTGCAATAAAAAAATGGACATAGTAAAGTACTCCAACTTACTTTACACAACTGCACACAAGTCCTGCAAAGCCAGACTAATGATTGTTTAATTTAATCATAACGGCAGGATCAGCCATTCATATCCACAGATAGCCCATATACCCAGCAATTATAGCCTTACTGCTTTCTGTGTATGCCTCAGATGTATGACTGTGGTAAAGATTAATAAATAATTATGCAAAGTAATATATTTTAAAGTTCATGTCACACAAACATACAGTAGCCCAAGTATTCCACCTTATTTCATGCACATGTGCACTTATCTGACAAAGCTAGACTGTTTAAACTAAGCAATCAAGAAGTGGGTAAGTTGCTTTTACCCACAGACATTCCCTACCCTGCAGTTATAGCCACTTTGCCTTGGTACTCCTCATTTGATTATGATAAAAAGTAATACCTTTCTACTTCTTAGCACAATAAAGCTAAAAAAAGAATGATTTTGAATATTGCCCTTATATACTTAGGAATTTGCTAGGATAACAGTTTTTACTTAGTATACATTTTCTAATGGGTATGAAGTCTTAAAAGCAAATGTCTGTCATTACATAGGAACTGCAGTCATTAATAATTTGCCAGAAAACCACCAATTTAATGAGGAATAGACTAAAATATAAGGCAAATCCGAGTGCATTCTGTGAAATCTGGGACAGTGAACAGTGAGGACTGAATTCATTAAGGTACCACAAAATATATATGGAAATGTACATTTTGAGGTACCTTTCTTCAACTCAGCAATCATCCTTACAAGGCATTGCATGGTCCTGTAACACATATACATGCAGCACCATAAAGAGCTGTCCCCACATTAAAGCTGAATGCTGATGAGGCATTCCTGGTAGAGAGGCATATGCTAATTAGCCATGTGCTCTCTCTCTCTCCCCAGAACCACCTCCAAAAAGGTATCTACATAGCCACACAATTTAAGAAATTGCTCCGCCATGTAGATAAACACAGCCATCCTCAGCATGTTGCAGTATTGAATACGACTAAAAAGCTGTGTTCAACCACCTAACACAAGTGTGGTGATGGTGGGGGAAGGACCACTAGAAACCAAGGATTAGTTCTAAAGTGCTATAACAGCATCAAGAGCAAAATGGGGATCAGGGTCAGGGGATGTATTAGACTCCAGAGAATACTATTTAACATGCTGCAATGGTACCACTGGTAGCATAGGTATCGGGAGTAGGGGGAATCACTGGATACCAGGAATAAAGTGAAGTGCCATAATGACACTGATATCATAACAGGGACTTAATGGTGGGAGAACTGCTGTACAGCAGGAATGACTAATGGAGTAAAGTGTCATACCAACACCAATGGCAGTATGAGGGTCAGAGGTTGAGAGATGCACTAGACCACTGGAACCTAATACATAAATGCTGTAAAGACACTGCAACTATTACAGGGTCGGGGAGCCATAGGAAGGCAGATAGGGTAGGGACATGTATAGTGACTAAGGTGTGTGTGTGTGTGTGTGTGTGTGTGTGTGTGTGTGTGTGTGTGTGTGTGTGTGTGTGCGCGCGTGTGCGCACGCACGAGAGAGAGAGACTAGGGGGATGATACTACCTACACAAGAAGAAGATTACTATCATAATATGCAGATCAGCAATGGTCTGCATGTTGCAATAGTCACATGCAATTTAAAAAACATACAAATTAGCTGGTAATGAGGTCTTACCTCATCACAGCTAACATGTTTCTGAATCACAAATGGGCAAGTCATGGGAGAAGGGCCTTTCTAGCATAATCTGTGATGAATTCCCCAGGTCATTTTCATATAAAAAATTGCCACAACTATTTCAAATTATTTCACACAATTGCATACTAGTCCTTCAACCTTACAAAGCCAAACAAATGACGACAGCTATGATATTTAAATCCAAAAAACAGTCACGTCCCAGCTCTCACCTCTTAGTATGAAAAACAAGCACAAAACCAAAATGTAATATGGAAGAAAGGTTCAAATTTAAAGGCAGATTTTAAGTATTGCTGTTATAAAATTAGTAACAGATGCTAGATTAATTTAAGCCGCGGTGGTGCAGCGGTAGCATTGTTGCCTCATAGGAAGAGGTTTTCCTGTTCGGTTCTTGGCTGGAGCACCTTCTGTGTGGAGTCTGCGTGTCCTCCCTGTGGTCAAGTGGTGTTCAAAAGACAAGCGTGAATGGGCATGCCTTCGCTGAAGGTTGGGCTGGCATGCTGGCACTGTAAAAATTTACTGCCAATCATTAGCAGACCAGAGTTCTGCTGGTGCGACCCCTAACCGGGAAAAGCCAAAAAAAAAAAACATGCTAGATTAATAGCTTTTGCATTTTCATTGTTTTAAGAATATGAAGTCTGACCCTCAAATATGTCATTATTCAATATATTGACAGGATCACTGTTATAGCAGGGCAGGGAAAATTACCTCTCCCTGCTATTGTGTGATCTTGAAGTTGATATATATATATATAGGCAGTCAGGGGTGTAGGGGTGTTTGACCTTCTGCAAAAAACAACAGTTTTGGATATGCATGCTGTTAGTGCATGCCTAGTTTGTGTTGATATTTTGAGTTTTACATGTTTTGAGGTTAAGGTTTTGAATGTTAACTTTGTGATAGATCAATTTCAGTACACCCATATAAATATATATGGGTCTACTGAAGTACATTGATTCTATCATTGGCTGACATCTGTTTAGCCGACAAAATATGGTCAACTACACAGATAGTTAACAGGTGTGCTAAATCTCACATTTCTTGGGGTAGTGAAATATGCCCTTTCCCCATGATTGTCCAGTCTCATAGTTAGCATATATAATTAGTAGGGGGGTGTGGAGGGGTGCAGGAGGGCAAACGCCCTGCAAAAAATTATGTTTTATTTTATTTCATTTAGATTCACATGCTCCAGATTGTTACTAGAGATATGCATAGTACAATATTGACATTTGCAAAGTCAACTTTTTGTGGTCAGCTTTGTAAATGTTGATCTTTGGATGTTTTGTTTAACTTCAGTACAAACTCACACACACACACACACACACACACACACACACACACACACACACACACACACACACACACACACACACACACACACATATATATATATATATGTGTGTGTGTGTGTGTGTGTGTGTATATATATATATATATATATATATATATATATAAATATATGCATATATATAAATATATACATATAAAATAAAATGAGAACAGAGGAAGTACAGTTGCATATTTATATCTATTTATTTACTTACATTTTAACTATTTAATTCTTTTGATTATTTGGCTTTTCTACCAGGTAAGTGGGCTGGTCCCCAAGCTCTTTTGTTCACAACTAAGTCTCAGTTGTGGAACACATGCAGAACTAAATGCAAGATTACATTTCTCCCCAACACTATGCATGTAGTAATTGGACAAAGAGTGTGTATCAACATGATCCAAGAACCAGAACTGAAACTGATACATCAGGCACTTTGATAGGAAAAAAAATCAAGACCTCTCTAGCAAAGAAGATTACAGATCAGTTTGGAATTAAACCTAGACCCACCTGATCAGTGTTCTGTCTGCTCTACCACTAAGCTATTGAAGCAGCTGAACTCGGGCTATGCATG